>NC_046381.1:13440035-13496188 GCF_011125445.2 Fundulus heteroclitus
GTTGTGTGCCTTAACAGCAAATAACAGACCCCTTTGCAGTCAAGCAAGTTTATTATGGTTTTCAAAATACCCCCAAAAAAGCAACAAGTTTGGAGGGTTTTTAAAAAAAAAAAAAAAGAATTGGACAGATTCCTCCCCCTTAAACCTCCTCTCTGTTCTCTCAATCCCCTAAGGAGGCTGATGCAGAAGTCTGCCAGTGCCTGGCTGTTCGCATGGCAACCACCAGGTGAGTGGCTTGGAAAGCACGGTGGAGAACGCGGTGTCAAAAAAAAGAAAAAAAATCCCCCAAAACAGTGTTTTGAACGTCTTGGAAGCCGACACGCAGAAGACCGGTCTGCTGGTCCGTCTGTTTCCCACTCTCTCTCTGTCTGTCTCTCGGTGTGGGGTGACACATGAACACGCACACACATGCATAACCGCGCAGTGCTGTGGAGGTCAGAGGGAGCGAAAGCTGCCCTTGAGCAAGAGGCGCGGGGTGGGGGGTGGTGTGGGGGTCTAAGATGTGTCACAATCAGTGAACATGAAGCGCAGCGGGGCTTGTGTTGTAAAGTGTGAAGGAGACAATAAAGCAGCAGGAGGAGTCGAGCTTGACAAAGCAACCTGAGTGGCTGGAAGATGAGCGGCGAGTGAATGGAGAGTGTCTGCAGTTGTCCTCTTTTCGGCCCTGTGCACATGACAGCCATCCATTCAAAAAAAGGACTGCATTTCAGTTTCTCCTAACACACCTTCATCACAAGGTTTTACTTGCACAACGCCCTGGTAGAAACGCCAAAAAAAAGTGGTATAATTTGCCTGCCGTGCCAGTAGTAGCTAGCCTCGTGAGACCATCCTGATCTCGAGAGCTTTCAAGGTTTCACTCGCAGATCAGTCTGGCTACTCTCCGTTAAAGAAAATTTGGAGCCGTTCACCAAACGAACGTCCAATCAGCGTTGGCTTTGAGGCGGGTTGAGGTGTGACGCAACGAGAAGCGCGACAGTTCAGTCTAAAGAACATGGCGGCTTCAGCCGATGAAACTAGCGTTAGCGTGGCTATCGAGCAAGTTTTATCGGAATTAGAGAGTATTTCTTTGCTGAGCTAACGAGCCTTTACCTGCAGCCAGCAAGAGTAGCTTGGCTTGTGGTTGTGTTTTCGTCGTCGCTCTGTTACGAGCGACGAAGAAGCATGTTGACGAGTACGTCATAGCTTCGTTGATCTGATTGGTTTATTTGGCCCGTCTATCACCAACATAGGCCAATCAGCTAAACCAGTATTTTCGCCCCTTCCCAAAATTACTTCAACGGAAGGTTTCCAGATGGATATGCGGAGCAAATCCATCTGGCTGAGTCAGGTTAAGTAGTAGCAGGATGCTCTTTGAAAACCCGACATGTGCATCCCTACAAACACTCCCTGCTTCAAAAGGCCCCATCAATAAACAAACATTAGAATAGCAAGGACTCAACCAAAAATACGGACCGACACCGAAGTTCAACTGTGAAATAACAACTACTCCGGTTTACACTGGTCAGCATCCGTTACAGGTGCGTGCACATTAATTTGTACTGATTGTGGTCATACTCGTGCATATGCCAGGGCCTCCCCATACAGACATACTATTTCCATGCGTCCAGGACGTCTAAGAGCGGGACGTTTTTGACTCCTTCGGCTCTGGAGCCCGTTTTTAAAATTGTGCAGTTTTCAGAGAAAATGCACGTTGTTGCGGCACACCACGGACGCGAGAAACGCAACAACACGATTTTAACCAAGAAGCAATGGCTCTTTGCTCATGACATCTTAATTTAGTAATCAATCACCAAAAAACTTTAGATTAAAGGGATAGTTTTGAATCTTTTGACTGATCTCTATGAAGCTATCATCAGTAATTGTTGTCTTGGTTGTTTGAAAGATGTCATCTCACAGTGATTAGTAGGCCATAGTGGTAGAAGGCTAAATACTAGTTAGCAGATCTTAGCAATTCAAAATGATTGTACCTGTAAAAGTAATAAAAAAAAACAGAGCTGAACCATTGCATTTAAGTCAATGTTTTCCTGGTAGGTATTTTTTAATAAATTATGGAGACAGCGCTGTACAAATAGTCTGTGATTACATGCGAAAATGAATGTCATATACACGTTGCACAGGGACATGTACACTTAAATTATGCATGGATACTGGAAGAGGATACTGCTTATTATTGACACTGTTTATCACTGAGAAACGGCCTGTGACTGTTGTACTATGGCCTCTTACACTGGCAGCTTCCTTGCACAGAGCGACAGGGCGTCAGCCTCTGGCAAATATCCCCCAACACAAAGAATCATCAGGCTATAAAAGCTGCAAGCGCCCTAAACGTAATAAATTTGCCGGCACTTCCTGGCAGCTTGGAGTGATAAAGATGGACATGCTTTAGGAGGGAAAGATTTCCCAATTAGCTAGATCAAATTGTTATGATGGGACACAATAGCGAGCCCTTATCAAGCAGCTCTTATTAAAATGTCAGCGGTGATGAATGAGTGAAAATCAGCCCTGTGCAGGTCTCTGCTGTGGATCTGCGGAGGGAAGGAGATGCTGCACCTCTCCTTGCTCATCCTCGTAGCTTTGTCTTAGATTTGCATAATCAAGCAGATGATAGAGGCCAGCATGCACTCAACTTGCTTTTCATTATTAATTTATCCTCACCTCTCTGCCCACGACCAAATCCTCAAGATGATGCAGGATTCCTTAAGGCAAGACCAATGGATAGTGGATGCAGCTGACCTACATCTGACACTGAATCTGGGTGTGATTGATCTTTTATTCATGTCTGCAGGAAAACTAATTGTGCAAAACATTTGCTCCTTAAATATTGTATCGCTGTTTTTGGCATTTATTCAAATTTAGCTAGTAATTATTAAAGTTGTGTGTGAGTTTATCAGTATTACATGAGGTGATTACAAAGAAAATGCATATCTGCCTATATATAACATGGACACCATGTCCAGGACTCCAACTGGACTCCAACTGTCAAAGCTTCAAATTAGCAGTTATGTTTATGAAGAATTAATGGACATTAAAATGTATGTCACCGGCACATGAAGGCCAAGTTAAAATGTACAATTTGATTTAAAATTTGTAGCAGTAGTAGTTGTTCTAATGTAATGTTATTGGTAAAAAAAAAAAAAATACTTGTCACTAGTTAATAATTTGGTGATCTATTCATCTGCCAGATTAAATGAGTAATTTAGAGAAGTAACCTTGCCATTAGAATTTACCTACTGCTTTTTAACTTTATTTATTACAATTTTGAATATTTTATAGGGGTTTGATGGTTGATTGTATGGTCTTACAAGTAACAATTAGATTTTAAGGGTGCTAAACGCAGAACACAAAGTCAGATTTGAGGACTTTATAAAGAGATATTATTAGTGCCATGGTGGCTGGTGGGCAAACATGGGGACTTTAGTACCAAAGGTAGACTTGAGTCGTTCTTAAGTTACTTAAACAAAGGCTTCAGACTCAACTTCGATTGGAGCTCAAAAGACTCGAGACTTGACTCGGACTCAACGTTTGGCATCCAAACTTCATGAATGATCCTTATCTCCTAAAATCAGGAATTAAAGTAAGAGGAGATAGCACTGGGCGATGTGGCCTAAAATCAATATCACGATATATTGAGCAGTTCACCTCGATAAGGATAAAAGGACAATAACATAAACCTCCTCGACCAGCTCTACCGAAGCTGCTGCTTCAACTTTTGAAATTTCCTCCATTTTCTCGACCTCAACCTCTCACTTTTTGTTTTCGATGGATGGGGTGGAGTCATGTGACTACAGTCATGTGACTACAGTCTGTACGCATAGCACAGTGTCTTAAGGGGCCTTCACCATAGCCTACCGAAAATACCGACACAGGCAAAATAACGTTGGTTATTGTCGGAAATTTCAGTGTCGGTATATTTTCGATTTATCGCCCAGGACTAAGTGTAGATCAATTGACTAAAATATTAAATATTTTCCCCTCTGACTAAAGGCTGCTTCACACGGGGAGATTTTTAGCCCGATTTTCGCCTGATCTCCCCCTTCCGAGAGGCCCCGATTATCGCCGTGTCTCTTAAAATAATCTTAAGAGATATTCCTGCTGTGTGTGGTGTGCTAAGAGCGAAATTCAACATGTTGGATTGTCTTGCCCAGATATCCTAGCGTGTGCGGTGTCCTCCGAGGACAAACGAGCAGGCAGCCCGTTGAATGAGACGTTTACCATCGGGCAAACATTTACGGTAAGTAAGGCTGCAATTCTTTACATATTCTCCTGGTAAAGGCTATGTTTGATTAATTAGCCTGCCCACCGTGGAATATTAAAGGCTCATAACAAGCTGTTCATGTTTTTGCAGCATCTTAATAACAACCACACAGATGTCTCCCTAATTACATGATGTAAGGTCATTTCAACAAAAAAACTAGACCTAAGTTAGCTCCAACATCAATTTTTTTTCCTGTTACATTTATTCAGAAATTCAATACTCTCATCAGAGGGGAACTGTTTAGAAACAGAATTAATAATTTAACATAAGGCCTAATTATTTCAACAGAAAGATACATAACAGATCTTTAAATTAAAACGTTCTTTTTTATACTGAACACAAACGCATATTTTTTTTAACTATATTTTTAGTAGGGTAAATTTTGTTTCAGTGTTTAGATGGAATAAAAAAAGAAATCAATTAGGGGCTTGATAAAAAATTATTTAAATTGAAATATGTTTATTATTTTTATTTGACAACTCAACTGCTAAATTGACATGTATGTTAATGTAAATAGTCACATCAGATGCAGAGTTACTTATTTTGCCCTAAATCTGTGGGAGCGCTGACAAAGTTGAAACTAAAGTCATCATTGTGGCATGTAATTTTTTACTTTAACTATTATAATTAACGTGTTATTTACCTTGTACTTTATTAATTTTTTTAAATAATTAAAAGCAGTTCATATCATTATTGTTTCACCGAATGCTTCAAAAAATGGTAAATGCAAAGGTGTGGAATTAGGCTCAGGTTCTGTTACTAATTTATAATTTATAACCAACAGCTTCGTTTTAAGCAGCAATTCTGCCCCGGGCCCCATATATTCTTGGACCAGCCCTGCTTATTTCTGCTTCTGTCCACCAGGATTTTCTCTGTCCACAGCTGACGAAAAAAAAACAGAACTATCCCTTCTGTGGCCAACTTCACTCCCTGAATCTGGTCCTTGCAGCTCCTTATCTTCCGAGGCCGTTTCTGTGAAACAAGACTTCTGAATAGACCGGCTCGTGTTGCCGTGGATCCGCCTGTCCGCCTGCAGCCTCTATAAATAGCCCCTGTCAGATATTTTCGCTCCTGCGTTGAGCACACTCAGTGGCACAGCAGTGTATTAATATCCACAGTGACCGAAGTCGTGCCTCACCAGTGGGAGAGAGTACGGTGTGGAGGTGTGGAGATGGAAGGGAGGCAGAGGAGCGTACAGTCAGCGCTCAGCGGGACTGCCAACAACCAGCAGGCCCATCATTTTTCCTCCAACTTCCCTCTTTAGAGTCAAGTTCCAACAAAGAGGTCTTTATGTCTCACACTTCGGCGTCTCTCCATTGTGCGCAAGCGCGCAGATGCAAAGTTGATCCGAAAATGGATGTGATTTAAGCCACCTTTTTCACTCAGATTATCTCATGCCCTTACTCTGAACAATGCGGCTATTATGCAATTGGATGAGATAAACTCCAAGGGTTAAACCCGGGGAGGGATGTCACTTTGATCCCAGGGGTCAGAGACCGCAGCATACGAGTAACATTGCCAAAGAGCTAAAACCCCTGGTGCAGATTGAGAATTATCACTGCCAAAGTACAGATGTGCACACCCTCAGGTGTGTGGGAATAGTGTGCGGAAAATAAAACCGAAAAAGTCAGGTTAAGGTCACGGTGGATTAAACATTTTACATGCAGGACGGAAGCAAAAAAAAAAACGTAAACAAAGCCTGATAACTAATATCTAAGTTATAATGTGTCCACTCTTTACATGGAAGAAGGATATGAGGAAAACAAAATCTCTGTTTTTCGTTTGAGTTGCTGCTCAAGAAGCAGTAATTAATCATTTCTTTCCTGGTCATGTGTTTCCCAGCCCTTCACCCCTCACACACACAAACACATGCACGTATCCAGCGATTGCCTTGTGTAACCAGTAGGAGGGATCCTGCATGTGCAGCTGCAGAGCATCACATGTGCAACTGAGCAACCTGAGGTCACAATGCAATATTCATACCGTGGCACAAAATACATTTCATCTTTGAAACTCTGCACATTATAGTTTGTTTGATTGTTAGTCCATTATCTTTACAATGTTATTTAAATCAGTTTTTTTTCCTCATGCTTTTTGTTTGCCTTTAATGTTTCCTTCTATTTATAGTCTTTACAGGAATGCATATGCAGGCGCAATTTTAACTGCAAAAGTGCAACAATATCCTCCATAACTGTGTTATGTTCCTGTGGAATCATCTTTCCTTTCTATAGCAGAGATTACTCTTGAGCTTGCCAAGTAGTGCCCCTAGTGGTGAGGGCTGGAATAAGCACAGCAGATGATGTGGAGTGGTGCAATCAAGCCACAGTGAGGAGGGGAAAAAAACCAACAATGTGGAAACCAAAGAGTAACAGGGGAAATTTCTCAAAAAAAAAAAAGAAAAAGAAAATGCAATGTGAAATTAAAGGTAAGATTATATAGAATTGCATGGTTTTACTATTAGTTCAGCCAGTTTAAGATGTGGTATGTGTGCAAAAGCTGCTAACACTGCAGTAATAACTGTATAATCATTTAATAAGAGTTTAATCCAGCCATTCAGTTCTAATGAAGTTAGATTAACAGTTTTAGTCTTTCAGAATTGGTCATGTTCTGGAGAAACGTTGAGCCTTTCCGTCATAAAGACGCAGAGTGACTTCCTGGTGCTGCAAAGGGGTTATTCCAGCACACTCATAAGAGGCTATCGTAAATGCAAAAAACAAACAAGTTTGTAAATTATTTTCCAAAGGGTGCGGTGCTCCCGTTTCCCTTATTTATTTGGAAATTTGAAATAAAATGTGCCCCGGCACAATTCATAAATCACAAAATCCAACACGCAAAAGTCATAAAGACACCGCAGAGCTGACATGTCGGTGTTGTGGCTCGCCTCTGATAGGTTTTGTAGATATGCACCAATTTGACGGTATAGCAGAACAAAGTGTCACAGCCAGTGATAAGAGATAAGTGCTGGCCTCTGTCTGAGTTTGTTCTGTCTACGCAGGACATTCCAGGAGCTACGCAGTGTGACGTCTCACAGAGGGGTGTCACATTTCAGGAGGCAGCCAACCCACAAGAACTCCTCCTGGTCGCAGATGATTACTCCCAAACATTAACTACATTTTAGGTGAGGAGCAATGCATTTCTCAGGAATTAAAATGGAAACCAAGGAACTAAGATGTACTTACTGTGTACATTATCGCAAATTCAGTTTCTCCGAAAAATAGATTATGAGAGAAATGTTAAGTTATGGTATCTTAGGTTACTGTGTATGTCCACGCAGTCATGACTATACACTCTCCACAAAGCCATTGAGTTGGTAGCTCACTGATCACAGAGGGCTGTCACCAAGCATATTAATGGAAAGTTGAGTGGAAGGAAAAACTGTTGGAGGATAAAGGTGTATGTGTTAAATGGATATTTTTAATTACTATGTAATCTGTGGTGTATTGCCAAGGGAAAGATGAGAAACTCCAAACCCAACTGTGCAGATTGGCTGAACGCCACAGGCTGATCTCCTTGCCACTTTGCACTGATGCAGAAAACAAAGCAAAAGGAAGCAAAGGTAGCAAATGGGCATACTTTTCACTAAGCCGATGTTTCTGCATTAAATATCCTTGTGGGGGTTTTGATAATCACCAAGATTAAAACATATCACACTTTCTATTATTGTTCCATAAAACAAGAGTTTTACATTTTGGGTTGAATTGCAATTATCTTTACATTGAAATTAAAATTAATTGAGGATGCACCTGTCATCTTTTTCTTGAGTTTTATTGTATCTTTTGTTCTGAAAAACAGTTCACCCTTTTGAGTCTTTGCTTCTTTCTTTTTCATTTTTTACACGTACCGCACGTGGATTGTAGGAGGTTTGCACATTTTTATACAATGAAGTCATGAATGAACCTGAGACAACAACAACAAAAAAAAGCTCAAAATGCTGCGGCTAGCAGAATCACTATAGCGCCAATGGAGAAAGGCTCATTAAAAATTTTTTTTTTGGATTCACTGTTGCTCCTATGCTTCCAATTATGCAAATGCAGCCAAACAAATTGCCGCCTTATAATCTGCTAGCAACTCCCTAAACTCAATGGCGACACTGGTCTGGTCGGTGCATCCTTGGAGGGGCAGGAGATAGCGCCTCAACGCAGCACAGCCATGGCTGACAGAGAAGGAACAAAGGTTGAGGCGATGAGTACAAACTGTGCACACAGACTGGAAACCTGATATTCCAGCTCCCGGCTCGTGCTGAGCCTGCAGGGGAGAGAAGAGTGTGTGGCTGTTTGTGATATCGGCAGCTGTGAACATTAAGTCTCACTACACTACATACCCTGCACAGAACAGTGCGATGCATTCGTGTTTGTCTGTTCTGTGCTCCTGCGCCACGATTAATCATTCTCGACTAAATCGTAGCAGTGCGGAGCCAGGTTCGCTGCTTTAACAGCCAGCGAGACAAAAGGAACAAAGTGAATAAATCATGCGCCCCAATGAGATATGCGTTGTGATTAGGAAGCAAACAGGAAGGGATTCGGTTTCATCGATCGAGGGGAAGAAAGCCGTGCTTGTAGTGGTGCACGGCGCAGTGCAAGGCCTCTGCGGGCGGCAGCTGACCCAGCACTGTCATGTGAAACCCTGGGCACCAAGCTCCAGTGCTCAGCTATGCTGTCAGCCCCTCCAGGCATGTAGAGAGCACTGCCCTTTTTTTTTTTTTTCGAGGAGCCAGCGAGCGGCTGCCCTCTTAAGCTTCGCAAAGCAGCTTAGGAGCTCCAGCTCCCTCCACTGTGCTTCACACGTGTGAAGCGTACATTGTGAGCGGCACACACAGCCGTGCACACTGGCTGGTCCCCCGTGCATGCTCACGCGAAGGTAGGCGGGCTTGTGCCTGTGCAGACTCTCACAGACAGCAACAGGGACAGAGCCGGTCACGGTCCCTCCCACTCAGCAGCACGGGAGCACGTCTTTCTTTCTTTTCTTTTTTTTCTCTTCTCTCTGGAGCACAAACACACCTGCAGAAAAGCATGTAGAGTACACACAATGTTCTGCTCCCCGCCGCTTGTCATGCTTTTCCCCAGGAAAGGGTGGGGGGCCGGTCTTCTAGCAAATGAAAGCCATGTGTTAAGAGAAGCTGACAGCGTGTTCCTGAACTTTGTGAGCTGGAAACAGAACGCTTTCCTTGTGACACATCGATTCCCCACTTATATCCCTCGGAGAGGCACGCATCAAATCGCAAATACTTGGTATTGTTTACTTTGCTCCACTGTTCCCTGAAACATTATAGCCTGAGTGAACTGCCACATCCAATTAGAATACCGACGGAAGAAACTAGATGTGGTCTGACTAAGAACATCAAAGCATGTGTTTTTTTCTTTGGAGACACAAACCAGGACCTCTTATTATGATCCATCCATTCATTATCTATGCCCACTTATCCACGCAGGGTCGCAGGGGGCTGGTGACTATCTCAAGCAGTCATTGGGTGAGAGGCAGGTTACACCCTGGACAGGATGCCAGTCCATCACAGGGCAACATAGAGACACCAACCCTGCCCACGCACACTCACGCCCGAGGGCGATTTAGAGAGACCAATTAATCTAACAGTCATGTTTATGGACCATAGGCACAACAGGAGAACATACACACTCCATGCAGAAAGACTGTGCAGCCCATTATTATTATCATTAGTAGTAGTAGTGGTAGTAGAATATACACAGTGCCTTGCTCAGATGATGAATTTAACAGTGCTCTGTGAGATGTTCGAAGCTTGAGATATTGCTTTGTAATGTAACCCTGCTTTAAACTTCTCAACAACCTTATCCCCAACGTGTTTGTTGTATTCCTGTCATGATCTCCACTGCTTGGCTTTTGTTTTTCTGTCGTTCCTTGGCATTTATTTATGGTCATTTTGGTCTTGCCATGTTTATTTTTATGCATTTGTATTTAGTTTCCTGTGTTCTGCTCTATGTGTGTTCTAGTATATTCTCTTAGGATGGTATTTGTCACATGCAACACGCCGGCATCCTCTGTCATTCTCCACACCTTCCTCAGCATATAAGCCCTCTGCTGGTCGTCGTTCCTCGCTGGATTCTTCCACTCTCTGCCCGTCACCGTGTCCGCTACTTCTCCATGTTGCTGCCTGTTTCTCTCTCCAAGAAACAGGACAGAGAAATCTTAGCCTCCTGCCATGTTGTAATTTTTGTCTTTGATACTGTTAAATCCTTCACCTCATCCAACCTTCCTGTCTGCGATTGGGTCCTACTCCAAAGCCTCACCATTAGACAGTTCCTTGGTCTCCATGATGCTTCTTCTGCACTAATGTGCTCTAATAAACTTCTGAGGCCTCAACAAAACATCTGAATGTATACTGGGATCAAAGAACACACAGCTAGACTCTTGTTTTTTAACAAAGTTGACCTCTGGAGGCAATGGTTGAACTGGATTTGGGGAAAACAGAATAGAGACCCCGTCTGATTACCCTTATAGAGTAAGGACTCTTTAGAAGTGTGTCAGTGGTCACCATGATAAGTGCTGTCCAAATAGTGCAGTCAGTAAGGAAGGAGGTAGGAAAAGTAGCCTTTATGCTTCCTCCCACGGCAAATTTTGCCTAAGAACCCCGTGACATCCCTTATCGGTGCTAAGAAGCCTTAAGGTATCCCATAATCCTTTGCGTGATATGACGTATCAGCACAGCTCCCTAAGGGAAATCAACGAAAATGTCTGGTGAACAGAGAACACGCACTTTGTAGTTAATTTTCGGAAGGAACTCGCATCATCTATGAGTGTTTCCGTCACGTAATAACATCAGAGATAAAAGCTGTCCGAAATCGGCACAACGATCCGAAGCTCCTTTTCTACCCGCACTAGAGTTCTTACTGTTGACCCCGTGAAAGGTTAGAGAGCAGGAGCTAGGAACAGGAGCTAGGAGCTAATATTAAGGGTATTTGGATGGAGCCGAAGGGTGCATGCCACACTTTTGATATTTTTATTAGGAAAGATTTTGGTCTATAAAATTCTAATAAATATAGAAAAGTTTGTGGTTTTATTGTGACAAAAAGAAACCATGGGGTTGAACACTTGTAGAACAGACTGGCTGACTTGATATCCCAAGTAAGTTGCTTCTTGTACAAATTAAAAGTGGTCACGTTTTATTCTAAACCTTGGCTTCTGCCCAGTTCTCCTCAGACTTGGCTGAAGGATAAACACATGCACCTTTATCGCACCCCTTGCACTTTACTCCCACTCATTCTTCCTGTCCTCTGCAATTTAAAGAACACGCCACGTGGAGAAAGATTCATAAACTGAAACGAAACGACAATGAGGCATTTTCTTAAATCTATGCCTTTAAGCATTTGACACTGCTTACTGAGTATACTGTATAACAAACTTCAAATGATTTATTCATCAATCTTTTTTTTTTCCCCACTTCACATGCCTTTTCTCATGCTTCCGTCTGGATTATGAATGATTATTCAGCAAAACTGTGACAGCCAACGTCTTTGCAAATCGTATGTTTCATCCTGCAAGTTCAGGTAAAAGAGCAACACTGAAACCTCGCTGTCAGATACTGACTCTGCAACCACAATATCCTCTGAAACTTTCACATGCACACGCAGCTGTGCATGTAAATGTGTTCACTGAATGATAAAAGTCACGATAAAAATGTTGACCTAAAGTCCCAGATCCATTCTGCAGTACTCAGTACTTATTCAACCACAAATTGGTTAGTAACTTAAAAGTTATTAGACTTATTTAAAAGTCTGAGTGACTAATAACCTAACAAAAATCTAGATGCATTTTACTTATACAGTGCCGACGTGCAAACATATTCATAGCTTATGAACAATTTTTCACATCCCAACCACAAACCTTAATGTATTTAATCAAGATTTTATGTTGAAGAACAACACAGTAAGGTGGTGAAGCGGATAGAAAAAGACAAATTATTTCAATACATTTTGCAAAAATAATCGGAAGTGTGCCCACTTTAATCTAACGCCTCTAAATAAAATGTCTTGCAATAAGTTATCATCAAAATTGACCTTATTACAAAATAAAATCTGCAATTGCCACTATAAAACATGGTGGTGGTGGCATCATGCTGTGGGGATAATCGCTTCCTGACAAGCCAGCTGTAAAAAGTAACACCATATGTGTGTTAGCCCAGTCAAAGTTTAGGCCATGTTTGGCTTCTGATACTTCTGCATAAAATCCAGTAAAGCCAGTTGACTTCAAAACTCACCTAATTAGTAAATACAATTCACCTTGACCACAGCAGAAACATGGTGGCACCATCATGCCGTGTGGAGGTTTACTAGCAGGAACACGACTCTAAACATAAAGCCAGATCTACAAATTAATTATGAAGGCGTTTTGATGCGTTAGAGTCACCCGGTCAAAGTCTGAACCCTGTTTACTCACCGAGTTCTCAGAGCAACAGGTTGCACCGGCTTTTATTTTGTGGTATTAGCGTAAAGGTTGCTACATACAATTGGACACCACACTTTTCAGATATTTATTCATAAAAAAAAAAAAATAATAAATTTCTGTGTAAGTCTCTCACACGAAATCCCAAGAAAATACATTTAATTTTGTCGTCATTGTGTCACCAAATGTAAAAACTGTTCAAATTCTGAATATTTTCCAACGCGCCTACCATGCTTTGTATACATGTCGTAAACTCTCCTCATCTCGTGCTGTTTTGGATTCAGACGCGGAGCGCTTGCCGTTACGTCAGCGCCTCATCTTGTGTAACAATTCCAACAAAAAACAAAGGAGTGTAGCTTTTTGGAAATGACCGTGTTGGGGTTAGCGCAAAGTATTTGGAAGCTGTTGAGTCATTCCTGACAAAGAAAAAAAAATGACTAAATATGTAACAGTCATGAGGTGAACACATGCTAGACTAAAACGGGGAAAAGGTGAGCAATAGAGTTCCAGCTAAAGCAGTAACCTGTGCAGGTTAACATACTATGTGGCATTTCCAGAAAATTAGTTATAAATAGATAACTTATTTCTCCATGTGCCAAAACTAATAAGAAGCCAAGCTACAGACGACCTGGGAGCAGAACCCTTTTCTGAACGCTGTTTAAAGGCTTCAGCGCTAAATTACTCAATGAATCATGTTTTTTCTTCCACATTCACAAACACCAAGTCTGTTTCTTTCTTCTATTTTTTCCTCCCTTCATCAGACATGCTCTGAACGATCAGCACCTAGATCATCTCAGCATCACCTTTAGCGGCGGCGTGAAACATGCGCGCGCACAAACACGAGCGTGCGCGCTGCTGCTGCTGAGTCAGGCGGCGGCCACTGTCCGCGCATGTGTCACGAACCATGCGCGCTACCTCATGACTGCTGGCTTTGTGAGTTGTGTTTCTGCCACTCGCCTGCATCACATGTTGTGAATGACCTCCCCCGTTTTGCTTTCTATATTACTTTAAAATGTTGAAAACAGACACAAAGGAGGCAGCTTTTAAACGCCTCGTAAAATATTCCCCTCATGATTTATGTTTTACATTTCTCCCTGCATCTAAAACTCTGCAATTTGAAAGACGTCGCTTTCTGAACTATGCCCAGCAGCAAAACAAACGTTATCTTCCTGGACTATCATGTCTCTGCACTGGCTGCTCGGTGTTCTGGGTTATTTTGGTAACTTTTAAAGAACATAATTTGGCCTTGGACAGCCTGAGCATAATGTTCCCACATAACCCCAATGTGGTTTCAAAACACAAAGCTGCCTTGTGATGGTCTGTATCGCCCCCTGCTGGCAGGGGAAAGGAGGCCATCCCTCCTCATTGTTATTCGCTCAAGAAAGGGATCCTCATGCAGGGAGCATAAACACGCCAGTGTTTTCTGTGCTTTCCTTTATGCAGCGCTTTATAATCTGGGAGTCACATCTACAGCTATTTACGTCACCCTCAGACTAACCACTAACCTCCTTTTTAAACACAAGACTTGTAAATGCAGACAAGGCCAGTAAAGTCCCCGTCCCCCCCTTTATAATGGTGCCCAATTTACAGTCATACACAGCATATTGCATATTCCCTTTCATCTCACCAGCCCCTCAGAGACAGAGACGGGAGCTGGTTTGAGAAGCATGAGGAGGGGCAGGAGAATGGAGGAGGAGGAGGAGGAGGGAGGGGAAGCAGCCAGGCTGAATCTCTTAGTTTTTGCCCCAGGGGTGTGTGCTGCTACTACTGCTGCTGCTGTACTGCCCCTCTTTGTCTGAAGACTGATTAACAGCAACAACAACAAAAAAAAAAGACCAAATGAAAGGAAATGTGTATATTATGCCAAGGACAAAAGAAAAGAGATGTACCTTCAATGCCGGCAATGCTTTAGTTGATTATCCTCAACAACAACAACAGCAATAATTTAAAAAAAAAAATCGTAATTAGAAATGTAGAATGTTAACTGAATCGTGTTCTGTTGGAAATCAATTTAAAAAAAATTCAATTTAAAAAGGTTATGATCAACAAGATGAAATGAAATTATGCCAATGTGTTAATTTTCAGGGTGTTCTACTGCCCCCAGATGGCAAAAGAAACCAAAGTGAAAGGTTTGTTTCATCAAAGTGAGTGATATTGCCAATCAGACGACGCAGGTGATGAGAAAAAGACAGTACTTGCATGCAGAGTCACTAGTGCAGCATTTAGTTCCTATGCTCCGCTTATCTGGAACAAACTTCCAGAAAACTGTAAAAGTGCTGAAAGCCTGAGTTTCTTTAAATCAAGATTAAAAACACATTTGTTTAGGATTGCCTTCAACTGTTCTAGTTAAACTGTTTTACTGTAACATCGTTAGTTTAAGTTTGTAGTCCAACTGTTAATATCTGATTTTAGTTTCCATTTTCCCATGTTTTATTTTATTAAATTTTTTCTACGGTATTCCTAGTTGCTTCTATTCTCTTTTTTTCCTTATATTTTAATCATGTAAAGCACTTTGCATTGTCTTTGTACTGCATTATGCTATAGAAATAAATTTGCCTTGCCTTGCCTAGTGGCTTATTTGATTCATGGTGATGTCTTCACCTGGATCTAGGTAGACCTATTTACATAAACTGGGTATAAAAAGGACACATAACCGCTTTTTCCCACACATTGAATCATGCTAAACGGTTCCAGTTTTTGCTCAGTTAAGGTTTGAGAAAATATTACTTTATGTTACACGGAAGAAGTCAGATGTTTACATATGCAACTAAACAATATGGCAAAGCCCCAAAGATGAAAGTTGCTAAATATTTAATTCACATTTTGATAACGGATTGTGCAGAGTACAGAGGCGGCAGTATGATGATTTTATCACGCTTCCAGCAAAGGACGGTCAAGAATCTTGAGAAAGGAAAACGTTTGACCAAGTAATACCGTTTAAAGTATCAAGAAAATAAATGTAAAAAGAAAGTAGTAGAACAAGCTGTAAACCGGGAAAAAAAATAGCAAAGAGGAATAATTTTGTTAATCCTACCCAACCTAAAACAATTCAATTAAGTTTATTTATGTAGCACCAATTCACAAGCCACTTGACAAAAAAAATAAAAATAAAAATGTCAAGGCAAAAACTATTGTTTGCCTTGTAAATGATAGCAAACAGGCAGCAGTGAAGTGACGTCTTTCTTGTCCTGACACAGATTACCTGATGTTCCAGGATATCTGCATTTACATCTGGTTTCAGCTGTATAAATATAAAATTAATGAGCTTAAATTTTCTTAACTATTTGTTAGTTGGTATTACCATTGTCCACAAGATGAGGAGGCAGATCTCTGTGCTGTTTTCATTTCACCCCTCAGAGTAAAGAGCTCCTGGATTTCCACGGTGAAGATAAGCTTCCTCAACACGTCTTCATCCTGGCTGCTTGCAGCAACACACTCGGACATCTGTAGTGCATTTTTGGAATGAAGAACCCTTTGAGAAGCAATTAAAAGTGTCAAGTCTAGTAAAAGAAACCTACTTGGAAGAAGTGAAACTGAGACCTTTTTCGTTTAACATGTTTTCAGATCTACTTTTTGCCTCCAGCAGCAATGGTTCATTAGTAAGAAGAAACAAGGATACAGAGAAGGATGTCAACTGTTTGGATTTTAGACAGAATCATAAAGACTCATAATCATCCCAAACTGTTTTTGGGAAGCCAATGTGAGGATTTCATGGATTTTTAAGGTCCTAACAGATTAATTCACAATATCTGAGATAAATAAAAGAACACCCATGGTTGTATTTAGAAGGCAACACCTAAAAGACACTGCTTCGTTGATATTAAAATCTAAAGAAAGTGATCAAAATATCAAATATATCCTTGGGTAAAAATGTCAGATCCCTGAAGATGGCACAAACAACTTTTTGAGCGATTATATATAAGTGTTGTATAAACAGCTTGGGAACCTCTGAGGCAAACACTTTATGCCTCAGAGGTTTTATTTGTGAGTGCAGACGTTTGTTAGATGCACACATAAATTTCATCATCACAATTTCAAAGGAAATTGAGAAATAAATCTAAAAACTGAGCGTTACATTCGTGTTTTCTAGAGGTTGAAACTTGTAGTTAAGCAAACAATTATTCACATCCCCTTATGTTTATAGTAAGTTTTCCGTTTTACCAACATCTGTTCTGACCTGAAGTGATATTAAAATCCAGCCAGAACCTGAAGATAAGGGTGATGGCACAAAGGTGGTCAGCAATTATATTTATTCAACACATTACAAAATGCATTCCCAATGAGGCTCATTTGTTAGATCAAAAGTACATAACCTTTAATCAGGTAGTAAACATGCTTTTTGGCAAACCCACATTTATTTTGATTTGTTTTGTCTTTGTTTCTTTCTTTTTCTGTGTAACCTTAAATGTTGTGTTTTCATTAGCTGTAAGTGGAAAATAATCATAATAGAAATAAAGGCTTGAAAACATTTGTGTGTAATCACTCTATATAATGTGATTTACTTACCGAGTTGAGTTATTGAAATAAACTTTTTAATGCATTAAAAAATGATTGTCCATCTGTATATGAGTCTGGGCTGAATCACTTTTTGCTTTCTTTCTTTTTTTTGGGGGGGGGGGGGGGGCTGATTTTGGATGTGTGAAGCAAAGCCTGATGAATATGTTTAAAACTAGCTGAAAACTAGCTGTTCCTTTGTTATTGTGGAAAAGATAAATAAATACATTTATTGATAGAAGCTAAGCCATCTCATTTCTAATGTTGCTATTTTTGAGTTTTTACTGTGTCAGAATTAGAACCAAGGAATTGACTTAGCTGACAAGCACTCATGCTGCACAGACAAGTAAAAATATATAAACTTTGGATTAAATAAAAGAAAGAATAAAAAAGAAAACTATGTACATTAATGTGCATATAGAGCCGTTTTGCCAGAAAAAATGGAAGTCAGGTTGTGGTAGTGTAGTCTGTTTATTTTTTATGTCCACTCTGGGTGTAAGGTGGTCATTTTGTTCATTAGGGAGACCGCCTGGGAGAAGAAGCTGTCTCTGTGAAGGTAAAAGTCCAAGTAGTTTGTGTCAAGGATATGCGGGGTCTACAGAGATGTTAGCTGCCCATTTCCTGACCCTAGACCTCTACAAGTCTAGGGTCAGACGGAAAATTTTGGGGTTTTTTTTGTTTGTTTTTTTGTGGTGAGAAGGAGCAGCTCGTCCGTTTTGCTGGTAGTGATCAGTAGCCAGATGGATAGATGGGAGCAAAGCCTGGAATCCAAAAAAAATATTTGAATTTGAAAAAAACAACCTAAAACCTATGCTTAAGAAATGTCTATTTAGTCAATTATCAGGTAAGCCGGGGAATTATATAAAGCTGATTTTTGTTTCTATTGCCTGATGACAACTGAACACCATCTAATGATGCAAATGCAACGCATTACATTTACACTGAACTGTGAGCTCCTTTTATGTGGTGTCGTAATAAATCTGTAACCGAAGAGCTTTTGTCAATCAGTAACGGACTGAATGTCACCATAAAAACTAACTCTTTAGGCTCAGTCCTGTTTCTTAACATTTCAAATGTTTGCTTTTGTTGCTAGGTGTCCAGTTTTTAGTTCGTGACCCTGCATGCACCCAACTGCCCTATGCAGTGGGAAATTATTTGTATTATTATTATTATTATTATTTTTATTATTACTAGGCATTTTTTGTGCTATGCATATATTCAAGTCTGCACAAGTTTGTGTTCCAACATTTATAGATTTACAGAGTGCCCTACCGTTTTCAGCTCTACGATCTGATCTAAGCAGGTAGAGGCAATAAGGAAGTGAAAGAACTTTGCTCCAAAAAACACCTTTCATCATGTGCAGGTCTTGTGATGCTGTGCAAGTATCTCCGTCTGGTTGTTGCGGGGAACGGGCACTACAGGAGCTCTGTAAGGTAACTATTCATTGAACATATCCTCTGGGATAGTGTTAGATATTACGGTGTTGTCTCTTTAATTTTGATTATTAATGTAAGAATATGCAGTTTCTATAAAATTCAAGTTCAAATGCGTACTGACGGTGCTAAGCTGGGAAAGTAAGCTACCTGCAGAATCTCTGATGCAAAAGAATGCAGTGTTTTGATAAAAACCTTATATTTCTTTTGCATGATGAGTGATTGATTAAAGTTGGGAAGATTTGTCTTGCTTCGACTCAACTATGGAATGGGATCTGAGGCGCAGCCAGTCACTGAGGAGTCTCTCCTCACAATCTGACAAGGCGAGCTGGACAGGCGCAGGACTTCAGGACAGGTCCATATCTGTGTCCCAGTTAGTGGCCAGGTATGAAAAACATCTCCATTCCCACTGTTTTCTGTCTCTGTGATAATCTAACATGCAATGAAATATTTAAAAAAGCCTTTTAAATGTCGTATCGGTGTATTATTAGGTATCAAACTACTGTCAAAAAAAGCACATTGAGTCAAGCTACATCAGAGAACAATGTTGAAGGAAAGACAAAGAAAGCACTGAATGAGGTAAACCTGTTCATCAAGCAATTGTGCATTTGGGAAAATAATTAACAATCAGTCACGTCCAAACTGTTGTTTCTGGTGAATATCGTTTTTTCAGATGACGCCGTCTCAAGTGCGAGACAGGGAGAGCCATCTGGAGTCTCTGCTAAAGAGAAACGAAGAGCGAGAACGAGCTCGCTCCAAAGCCCCGCTGACCCGCAGCAGATCGGTGGGCTGCGTCCAAAACAGCAGCGGCTCCATAGAGGCCCTGAAGGCTCTCTTTGAGTCCAAGGCTACGGCGCCGCTGAAACCGAAGAGCGGTTATGGATCTGGGAATGTAGCGTTAAGTTGCACGGCGAACACCCCAGTGCTGAATGCAGAGGCTGAGGATGTGCAGAGTGCTGCAGAGGAGCAGATAAAACCTGCTGAAACTAAAGCTAAAAGGGAGCCAAAAGACGATTATCTGACTCAAAAGGTAAATGCTATCACTTCTACTATTCTACTTTGCAAAATACAAGTACTTTGTTTCAAAAGTGGTACGAATGAAACCATTCTTTTTTTTAAATAAACTGTCAAAAATATACTTAGGTTACTTTTATTTTTCTGGTTTAGGTTTCTTAGCATTTTAGGAACTCCTAACTTTAGAGTTAGGAGTTTAGAAATATGCTTTTTTCTATGCAAAGGCTTTACTTTTTACTTTTTTTTATTGTAACGCAAATAATTTGGTACCCTAATAACCCAAATCTTTACTTCCCTCTACAGTGTTTTTTAGTTGTTGTTTTTTTTAAAGTCAGGTTGATCCACCTAATAATATTACTATCAGTCAGAAGAATTTGATCATTTAAAACAGAGGTCTGCAAGCATTTTTGCCCTCAATCCAACTAAATAGATCTCAGTTAGAGCCGCTAATGTTACATTTTCTTCTTAGGGCTTTTATCTGTTGAAAATTATGAATGAGAAAAGCACATACTTTCCAACCTAATGACAAGAAAAATAGATCTAAAAGCATTACTGGTACTTTTAGTGTCATTCTGTTGTGGAAATTAAATGCAATACTTATAAAACCTTCACTTGTTAAATATCCATATTTAAAGGCAGCATTTGGTTGAGCCATTGTTGAGGGTCCAAAGAGCCACTTGTCCCTCTGCAGAGCCCTGCTTTAAAAGATTACACAATACTAAATCTGCAGGGGTGGGAACAATTTGGGGCTTGACTGTATTTTCATTTATGTTTTTATGCACGTTCACCTTTTATACAAAGGCTGAATGATCCAAAAAGAATCAAAACATAAAAGAGAAGAGGGTGCTGCAGGTTCTTTGACTGATATGGTAGATTTCAATCAAACTCAAGACGATGGAATGACAAGAATAGTCCGATTCATGCATCATAAACATAATCAGAAGAGCATCAAAATACATGCTGTCAGTGTGCATTTGTATACTTCATTAGAGTCATCAAAGCCAAGAACTCCGGATATTTTCATAGGGCAAAAACAAGAATCCTTTTTTCTTCCCCTTGACTTGCTGATGGCTGATCAGAGCAGATCAAGTGAAAGTTGACCGATTCTGATCTTGGGGTCGATTAATTGGTGCAGCTCTACTTGAAACAGCAAAAGCAAAGAGGCTTTAATGGGAGGCAACCGGACTTTGGCTTAGTTTTTCTGAGACACCTGTCCAGGAGACTTTATCAGTTCTGGCAGCTCACACTGTTTTTAATCACTTTTCCGTTCCTGAATCTTTTAATCATATCGTCCACTCAAAGCTAATTCTGCACCGACAACTCATTTGGTTGCCCCGAAAATCTAACATTGTGCTTTGGAGATGAAAAAGCCAAGACACAGCTCCTTAAACGTTAATGCACAGGTGAATTAAAGCTGTTTAGTGACCGGCTGCACTTTTTTTTGACACATTTGCAGATGCACAAAGCAACTCCAAGTCCACTTATTAGCAGTGGAGCATTGATGCGTTCTTATTTCTCTCTCCAGGTGGTGAATCTGACCCGGACAGAGAGTAGAAAAACAATAGCGGGCATTGATTTCGAAAGGCTTGCAGCATTGGAAGCTGGTGAGTTGCACATAAAATCTTTTCGATAAGATTTATCGAAATTTGGCCCCATAAACAAACCACCATCTCCAGTTCGGTAAATATGGAAATCAGTAAAAATGTTCCAAGTGTTTTACGCCTAATAGAGCCGCTCAGGTCAAAGTTGTACTGCTTCACTAATCACGCGTCAGATTGAGGATGGCAAGACTGGTCGGCAATAAAAGCAAAAAGCTCAGCAAAAACGTACATATTACTCTAATTAAACTGTACGAGTGAAATCAAAGTTCAAAATCCAGCTGATAAGAAAGAGCTCGGGTCTCGCATCGTTTCATCATGAACTGTGGGCGTGTTTCGACTCCATTTAACTAATCAACTGAGATTTAAAAAAGAAAAAAAAAACTCCATTTTGAAGCAGTGGATGTTATCTATAAATGTAGACAATTCCAGATATCCATGTTGCAGTGACTCTGCAAAAGCTGTGATTGACTCAACCGTGTGTGGAAAAGAGGGGGCCGCCGAGAGTGGGACAGAAATAGCTGCCAGGCAACAGGTCCTGAATAAGTATAGGAGGGTGAAACGGTCAGCTGTCTCCAGGACGGACGACCCAGATCCAAGGAGCGACAGAGACAGGCCGACGCTTTCTCACGGGATACAAAACAATAATAAATATAAAGGATTTTATACAGATTTTTTAAAAAGAAGGAATTTAGGACCAAAGACATCAGAACCCATTCACACTATGTGAGTATGAATTTAGATTTTGCCTCCTTGCTACTGCTAACAGACATTCTTGTAACCTTTTAAAGCATTTTTGTTGAATAGATATCCATGCATTCTGCAGACATTTTTAAGAACTTTTTCTTGGACATTGTCTGCTCCAGGTTAGAGAAAAGATTTCTGTGTGTTAGGCCACTCAAATCTGACCCGTGTGTTTGACTTCTGGAAGCAATTGCTTCTACTGGATTATATTTAAAAGTACCAGAGGGGAGATGACTGAATACAGTTGCATGCTACCCTTATCCCATGTTTATTACCTTTAAAATATCAATATTCTGTGTCATTTCCTTGCTACATCAGAGAAATACGCTGATTTAAGTTGGTTTGTCACACACAGGGAAAGTAAATACACGATTTAACAGGCTAAAATGTGGAAAGAAATTGAAAAAGTGATGTGAATATGTTTGCAAGATATAGTATAACACTAATAACTGCTCCCAAACTCAAGGTCGGAACGTGTGACGATTTCAGAAATAACAACCAGTTTTAAACTGGACTCTCAGAAACATATCTGTTGCTCAAAGTTTATTAGCTAAATGTTTAAAAGCAACTAAATTAACACACTTTGACATAAAATTGTATTTTAGCCAGAGCAAAATAATTTCCAAATGAAAACAATTCAATTCAGTTTATTGACAGATGATGCATGTTTCCAGTCCTGCGTTCAGATGAGACATCATTTTCAGATCCCATTCAACTGCTACAGTGTTTTATTTTTGCATTAAACTATTAATTTGTCCTATCATTCTTTTTTTAAACCGCAGTGCTGAATATAAAATCCAAAGCAACACTTTTCTGGACCTTCAAAAGCCTCTTTAACGATTACTTGAAAGTCTGACTCCTTTGATATTAAACATCTTTATTGTCACTGGAGCATACATTCCAGTGAAATTTTGTCCCCAGCATTTAACCCATCCCTCTGGGCTGGGCAGCAGCCCACCGTTGCCCAGCCCCTTAGGGAGCAGTGGGCTGCCACTGTGAAGCACTTGGGGAGCATTCTGGGGTTAAGGGTCTTGCTCAGGGACCCAGAGTGGTAGTCTGTGGGAATTGAACCCAGAATCTCCAGGAGACACGTGCAATGCTCTAACCACTAGGTCACCACTCCCCCAGACAGACTTTTAAAGTAAAAGATAAAGAAATGTGGCTTAAAATGTTTGCACAGCGCTCACAAAAGGACAATAGGGACTAGTATGCTACTCACAGTTAAGTCCAAAGTTATTCATTCCCATTGCAGACTTAACATTTAATTTGTTCTTCCTCATCTTCCTTGTGAGGATAATAAACCAATGAAAAGAAGCGTTAATTATCATGTAGTATTTGCTTTTCTGGAGATGTTGTATTTATACCCTTCTTATGCAAAAGCATTAATTGGCATTTCAGCCTCTTGATTTTAGACAAGCGTTCTGCATGTTTCCACTGATATTTTGACAGTTATGTTCAGATTGGAAGTTGGGAAGGTTGGAGAGTCTCCTTGACATGATCCCACTTTTTACTGTAAACATTTTTTTTTTCTAATTGGTTATGCTAAAACTGATTCTGGACTCGAATGTACATTTAGTGTCCTTCATATATATTTGCATCTGTGGGTCAGTTTTGGCAAGAAGACTTTTTTTCTTTTAGCCATTTTCTTTATTTCAAACCTGTAAACATTAACAGTCCTAACCTTTTGTTTTAACACATTATATAGTTCTTTCTAACATGTTTTAAAAGAAGGAAAGGTAATCTAACATGTATCCTCAGCCCATTTTATTGGTAGATCACAGCCATCACCATCTACAATAACTCTTTGAAGAATCCTGTATAGTATGAGTGAGAACAACATTTAATTTCCCTTTGGTGATTAATAAAGTATATTTGAATTTAATTGAATTACTTATGTTCCCCATACAGATAAGCACAAATCTGCCTTCACTTTTATTACAAATTTTTGCGAGTGGCTCTAAGAAATGGCCATCTCTCACACATCTTATCTGTACCCCAGCCAGGACAACAAGAAGTCAGGGATTAATAACTGAAAAAAAAAAAAAAAAAAAAAAATATATATATATATATATATATATATATATATATATATATATATATATATATATATTCAAAATAAAAACAATGTCAGTGATAATTTGGGGCGATTTTTTTGAGGCCTTAATAATTGTGGCACCATATAAATAAATAAATCAACAAAATTTCCTAACAATGATTCTTTCCTTCCATAATAAATAAATGTCTTCAAATGAAAGTTGGACTTTTCTAAAGTTATCTGTGTTAGCTTAAGATTTGCCATTAAATATGCCTTTAAAAAAATGTATTCACCTTTAGCAGGGATGTCATTAAAAGGGTAAGGTTCTGTATCAATACTTCAATTTAACCTCAGTAGTGTGTGTTTTGTTAGCAAAAGGTTCATTTACTACTGTTTTTGTCTGCACTCCTACCCATGTTTAGCTTCAGCTGCAGGGATACACCCGTGCTTAACTGTCAGTATGTGTAGCACTGGAGTCAGGTGTCTTTCCTGCTTCGCCACAAGCATACATTTATAACTCAGCCGCATGACAGCTGGTAAATATCAGGTCAGGAAGCCCTCTGAGCAGGAACCCAAATTAGCACCTGTTGGTGACGTAAACATTAACATGGGAGAATTAAGCAATACATTACCAGATGACCAGCGGTTTTAAATTTCTCCTTTGTCAATTGCATCTCGTTGTACTTTGTGTGAGGGGAAGAACGGCCTGCTATGTGTGTTAAAGTTTTAAGCTTATGCCTTTGATGTCTCTGCAGATGAAAAGAGGAGGTCAGCTGGAGACTTCAGAGACAGTTCTTTCATCCAAACCAAAGAGATACTGTCCGTCTCCGTCAAAGCTATGTCTGCTCTCTATATGTCAAAAGTGGCAAACCGGGAATCGACAAACACCCCTACTAAAGTGAGAAAGGTCAGTCAGTTAATGATCTGTTTTTCTCTTTTGATTCAGGTCAAAGGGTCTGAATCAATATCAACGCGATGAAGAGATTGTTCCTAAATTATGATTCTGTCATTCATTTTGCACATCTTCCCTAAAACATGATTTACATCACTTGTAACATAAATTGTGGCAATACCTGTTTGCACTTGTGTCAGCAAGCAAATGCAAATACACTATTATGAAAGCTCAGATGGTGTGTCACATGTGAAGAAGCACAAAACTACATATTCTCATATCTGATGTCTCATTTCAGGAACAAGCTCAACCACAGGAATCTGGAAAACGGGTAAAACTAACCAAGGTAAAGCAGCATGTCACCGTAATTTCTTTGTTTTGTTTTGTGATGATTTGGCGTGTGGATCTGGTTAACTTACCCTGTCACAATAACAAACATTTTCTCCAGCGTTATCTTACCTAAACCCACTAAAACCAACAACTGGCTGTTTGTCCCGAGAGAAACAAGATGCACAGTTGCTTTTGAAGGAAGGAATATTATCTGATGGTCGGTTATTCCTCATATGTTAATTGACCAGGCGTAACATTATGATCACTGACAGCTAAAAGTAAAAGTAAACGAAGGGGTTTGAGTGAATTTGAACAGGGCCAAATTGTGATGACAACACAACTCAGGAAGATGAGCGGTCGAAGCTCGTTGATGCACATGACAAGAGAAGCTTTTTGCATATGGGCTGCAAAGCCACAGATCAATCAGCTCGCCTATTCTTACCCATATCCATCATCAAAGCACAAACAAGAACTGGAGCATGGAGCAATACAAGTAGTTGGCCTAGTCTGATGAATTATGCCACTAACATGGATGTTACTTGATGCACCACTTACTTAAACACTGTTGGAGAACATATGGAGACAATGTTCTGTAGTGGCTAGAGCCTTATTCAGCAGCGTGATGCACCTTGCTATGAAGAAAGAAATGGCTTAGGAACAGTTTGAAGAAGTTCAAATTCAATACATTGAAGCTCCATCTCACATTTTAGATCTCAGCTAATATTCTGACAATGTTATTTCTAAGCAGCACAATTAATTCCTTTTGGGGCATCATTTCTTGGTGTGAGCAAGTTTTTTCCCCGCTTTTTTTTTGGAGTTCACCTAATCCATTGACACCTCAGCTTGAGTGAAAGGTACGCATCCATGCCTGAGCTTGGTGGTAATACTCGGCTCCCACTTTTGCAAGTAAGTGTGTTTGTCGTGACCCTAACCCTGCCTCTAGAGCATGGCTTTCATTGACTGGTTATTTCCATCAAAGAGGATCAAAAGAGTAAGACCAATACTTTATTCTTTAAAGATGAGCGATCACTCCCAACAAAGAAAAGATGACCTCCAACCACAACCTCCAGAAGAGCATCATACAGGACCGGAAGACATCTCTGAGGCGCATTCTGACCAGTTAACGTCACGCCAACTTTCCAGGGAAATGTTATTCCAACAACGACAGAAGAACGAGCTGAGGCGGCTCCTGAAGCACACCTGTCCCGAGCTAAAGATGCTGGATGATGTTGTGGCTGAGGAGTTTGCTGAGGTTCTGAGCTCTGAAATAGATTCTGGTGGCGAAACCGGATATGAAGGAGAGGTTCTCTCAAGATGCTTGGTATTTGAAAACCGTGGCCGCAGCAACAACACCCCAAAGATCAATATGGCGGAGGGAGCAGTGGAAAGGCGAGATTATAGGAAAACATCAGCTGTTTTTGAAGGGCTCAAAGAGGAACCTGACACTAAGAGTTTTAAAGGGATGACGAAATGCGATAAATCTCCGGATTTAACGTCAGAGCATAACAAAGATGTTGCAGAAGAGGTGGTAAAAATAGATGTTAAGGCGACCAGAAAGGTTTTTGAGAATCAGTCATCAATCACATACAAGCCAGATGATATTCAGAGGAACGTTCCTATGGTTCTGAATAAGGAAAAGATAGTTGGAAAAATAATTAAACAGTCTGAAATATCTTCTGCAGACAACACAGAAGGAGATAACAGAAGTAGGAACAGGGATTCAGAAGAAAAATCGCTCTGTCTTAATACTGTCGGTCAAAGTAATGAAAATGGCATTACTTGTAGTAAAGAATATGCCAGTAATGATCCCCCTCTTGTGGAGGGTTCAATGAGTTTTCTTGATTTCGAAGGAAAAAGTGAAATGTTAAATACAAACGCAGATCTTTTCAAAAATAACCCTTTTATTTCCACAAACATCGAAAAAGAGAATTCATACAGCCACGCATCAAAAACTCAAAACCAAAGCAGTGCAGTAGCTGAAGACTATCCAACCGCCAACGTAAAGACCAGAGCACATTTGTTTGAATCAATGCCATTTGACAAAATTAGACATCAAAATCAAGATGAAATTGAGACACTGGTGGAAAATATCAAAGAAACATTACATTTCCTCCACCATGTAAAAGCCATTCACTCAGAGGGGGTAATTATTGAGGTAAACGAGACAATGAATGCCAAAAAGTCAAAATTCACACTATCAGATATGGGACCTGAAATAAAACACGATGAGGTGGCGGAAGGTGGTGCACAAAACTTTATAGTCCAGCTGCTACCACGGATAAATCTAAAACCTCAGATTACTTACCTAAAGGAGGACAGTAAAGGGTTAATAGAGGCCACAGTGATGGATGCACTAGCTCACCAGCATCAATTCAGCTCAAACAAGGACGTTGAGTTAAAAACTGCCAATGTAGTTCAGCTGGTTGAGGATATTCTCAATCAGGATAATTCTCTAAGAAAAGGAGTGATCATTCAAGAAGATGCCAGAAAATGTGCAGAGGTCATTGTTTATTCCCTCTACAAGTACTTTGATGAAGACGACGTGAAGAGTTATGTCTCACCAAAAAGTGCAGAGCATGATGAATCTGAGACAAATACAGGATCAACGTCAAGGAGCTGTCAAGACCAGTCCTGGTCAAGGTCAATCAGGGCTAATGTAAAATTGTTCAAAAGCTGTATTGAAAAAGGTGACTTGGAATATTTAAGATCTCTTCATGATGACGAACCAACCATTCAAAACAGCGAACTTAGTCAAAATAAAGCACCTTTTAGGCAGGATGATGAGTCTCACCATCAGGAAATAAGTGACCCAGCTGAAGAATATATCCAAGTGGATGTAAAAACACTTAAAGGCATGTTCTCTGATGAAAAAAGTCCTAGTCATGGTAAACATTTCAAATCTTCTGCAGTAGCATTTGGAAAGAGCCAGTTTCCTATAGAATGCAATACTGGGGTATTTTTGCTACCACAGCCTAATAATAGTTCTAATGCATGTTTCGGTCACAATCCTAAAGAAATAGTAGTTAATTGTGATGGTCAGGATGATAACAGGGTCCACCAGGTTGAGATGGCAGAACTTCCAGATGGGACTAGTGACTCAAAAGATGATATTCATAATTTTTCCCAAGCTGAAACTGAGGCCAAATGTGGTTTGTTTCAAGAAATCCATACAGAAGAATTTTCTGAAATACCCAATGCCAATGTCAAAGCAGATATAGTCACATTTTCAAGAAAAGAAGCACAATTACCTCAAGAAAACAGAAACCCAAAAGAGGAATCATGCTTAGATAAATTTAGTAAGACGCCCTTTCCTAAAGAAATAATCTCTGGACTTGATTCAGATTGGCAGCACAAAAACCCAGAAATGGCCTATCAAGACACCACTTCTACAAAACTGAAAACTGCTGAGACATGCAAAAACCTGAGTGAAGACTCTACCGAATTAGTTAAAAAGGAAAACAGTCAAATTACCATTGACTGTGCACAAAGTTCAGAGGAAACGCCTGCACAAAAAGAAGGGGAAGTTTGTTATCAGGGTTCAATCCAAGCAGCATTGGATTCCTTGGAGAAGTCCAACATCAATGTCACAAGGGGAGACTTTAGGGCAGCTATGATATACAGGCACTCCTACAAATCCAATCAGAAAACATCACAAAGTGATGTTCAAAAGAGCAGTAATACTGATCTTCGCTTTATGGCTGAGCCTGAAGCAAATCAACAACAACCAAAGCAAGAGGTGACTGTGGTAATTTCAGAGCCTCCAAACCCAATTGAAGAACCACTAAACCTAGAAGTAGCTGTGGCAATGGTGGAGCCTCCAAATCCAACTAAAGAGCCACTAAACCTAGAAGTAACTGTGGCAAATGCTGAGCCTCCACATCCAACTAAAGAGCCACTAAACCTAGAAGCCACTGTAGTAAAAGTGGAGCCTCCCCGTGCAACTGAACCACAAATAAACCAAGAAGTAACTGTGGCAAATGCTGAGCATCCACATCCAACTAAAGAACCACTTAACCTAGAAGTAACTGTGGCAAATGTTGAGCCTCCACAACCAACTAAAGAACCACTAAACCTAGAAGTAACTGTGGCAAATGCTGAGCTTCCACATCCAACTAAAATACCACTAAACCTAGAAGTAACTGTGGCAAATGCTGAGCCTCCACAACCAACTAAAGAACCACTAAACCTAGAAGTAACTGTGGCAAATGTTGAGCTTCCACATATAACTAAAGAACCACTAAACCTAGAAGTAACTGTGGCAAATGCTGAGCCTCCACAACCAACTAAAGAACCACTAAACCTAGAAGTAACTGTGGCAAATGCTGAGCTTCCACATCCAACTAAAATACCACTAAACCTAGAAGTAACTGTGGCAAATGCTGAGCCTCCACAACCAACTAAAGAACCACTTAACCAAGACGTAACTGTGGCAAATGCTGAGTCCCCACAACCAACTAAAGAAACACTTAACCTAGAAGTCACTGTGGCAAATGCTGAGCTTCCACATTCAACTAAAGAACCAATAAACCAAGAAGTAACTGTGGCAACTGCTGAGTCCCCACATCTAACTAAAAAACCTATAAACCAAGTAAGTGTCCCAAATGCTGAGTCCCCACACCTGACGAAAGAACCAATAAACCTAGAAGTAACTGTGGCAAATGCTGAGTCTCCAAACCCAGTTAAGCAACTATTAAACCAAGAAGTGACTGTAGCAAACCCAAACCCAACCAAAGAAACATTAAATCTTAAAGTGGCTGTTGCAAATGATCAGTCAACATACCCACTCAAACACCATTGTAGGCCCACTCAAGGTGGTGCGTCAAAGAATAGCAAAAGAGTCAGCGGCCCCAAACCTTCAATACCACCTAAACCGGAACATTTAAAGGGAAAACATCTAGTTAATCATCCATCTGCTACTAGGCAATCAGAGAGACACAATATAAGTACCGTGGAACCCAAAGAAAGCCTTTGCCAGGTTCCCCAGCCTTCAGCAACGACACTGGTTTTGAGTCAAGAAGAATCTACCATAAGGCCAGTGAATCATCATGGAAATGACCATTCAGGTGAAGCCACAGAGATGTTGCCACATATAAAAGGGAAGTCTGAAGTTCAATGTTTGACCATACTCTTAGAAAATAATGAAACAGATATAAAAAACATAAATGTTAAAAGCCAGATAGAAACTCTGGTAAAGGACAAGAACCCTCAGAACCTCAACAGGAAATGACAATATAAATGAAACCGATGAAACCCACATAAACTTCCATGAAGCCCGGCAGAAATTTGGAGGTAAGGTGGTGACATCAAAAAAGACGGCCCCTGTAAAGCCAAAAAGGGTAAAGGGTTGTCAGTCAAGCGAGAAACCCCAAAAGCACTCATCAGGAGAATGCACTACAGATGACGCTGTCAAAATTAGGGCTGATCCATTATCTCACACATGTGGAATAACTGCTGACAGCGCATACATGCATGACAAGGACACAAAGCAAGAAATCAAAGTTCAAATGAGGGAAAAGAAGGCAAGAATGGAAACAGAGGATGAACGCAGACAGCGACTGTCCGTACACATGGATGAGATCGTGAGAGGGAACGTAACTGCGGCCATGGAAATATTTGAACACTTGAGAAAGCAGGAGCAGCTGCAAGGCATTCTGAGTCGCGTGCAAGAAATTGAAAGTGACACGAGTGAGGTTGATGTTACGTCTCTCAGGAGGGTGTTTGAAAGCGTCCCTGACTGGGTTGTCAAAGGAGACAAAAAGAGAGAAAAGAAGGTCCAAGAAGAAAGTAAAAACAAACAGATGCAGTCACCGGCAGACATGACAAAAAGCAAATCCTCAATGGAGTATGTTTATGGAGATCTTGAGCGTGCAAGTGAGGAAATAATGAATCTAAAAGAGCAGACTTTAGCCAGACTTAAGGATATTGAGGACACCATTAAGAAGGCACTTTTTTCTGTGTCCACGCTAAAATCTGACGCAGATATCGCAGGTTTATCAAATATGTTCAAAGAATCCATGGGGGTTGCGCAAGGATCTTCATATTCTGACAATCTTAGCAAAATTGATTCAAGCCGAACCAAACCACAAGAAAGTCCTCTTCCACAAAGAGGCACCTCTACATGGGCTTCACCATCTCCCAGCTCAGATGCATCTGCTACAAATCAACGGCAAAGTCCTCCCTCCTCACCTGCATCCATCTCCATCCAGTCAGAGGCTAGAAAAATGGATAAGACAGAGGCTGTGCCACAGGGAACTTCAATCTGTAGGAAGTGTCAACTGAACCCGAGGCCAGAAGGAAAATTTCAAACTACGAAGACAGTGACATGCAATAGCCCCAATCAAGGTAAAAAAGTAGACCCCACGCAAGAAGGGAAGAAGCAAACTTCTGACAGCCACCAACATCGAGAGCTCAGCGTGCTCCAGGTGCAAACTGACAGCGAGGGAAACAGTATTAGAGGGACAGCGGTTAGAAATTATGAGAGGACTAATAACTCTGGTAACCAGTAACACACAAAAACCTCCGCTCTTGTTGCTGCTCAGCCAGAAACAAAAGCAACCATAAGTCAGGCTGTAATCAACCCTGTAACAAATCAGCTATCAGCACATCCAGAGGTTCAGCAGCCAATAAATCAGGTCAATGATTTGGATATCTGAACAGACAAGTGTTTCTTTCTCTTACATGTTCTCACATTATCACTATCGTCTAATTAATTAAGTGCTAGGTAGATTGCTCATTTATGCGTTTATTGCTTTTGATATTTCTTAGGTTTTGATGTTTTTAATCATTATTGTTGCTGCTTCACTATTGAGTTGTTGTTTTTTTGTTCTACTTCACATTTAAATTGTGTTAATTTTTTTATTTGTATCAGCCACTTTGGAATAAATCATTTTTGTTAAAAAATAACCTCCTTGATTTTGACTCTCCGAAGTAAACCCAGTTTAATTTTTCTTATCAGTTTCAACCAACTTCTCGAGAGATGTGCTCAGCCTGTCTGAAGCCGGTATATCAAATGGAGAAAATTACGGCAGACAAATACATTTTTCACAAAACGTGCTTCTGCTGCAAAAAGTGCAAGAAGAAATTAAGGTGGGATATGAAGATATGTTTCACAAGTGTCTCTTTCAGTTTTAATCAGCCTTTACTACTCTTTCTGATTTAAATTTATTTTTTTTTGCCAAAATATTTACCTATATGTAGGCCAGGTTCTTCATGACCATGGCAGTTTAGTTTTAAAACAATCTTTTCATTTTACCAACACGTGTTTTTTTCTGACTGGTAGTGGTATTAATAATTAGCTGCTACAGTAAAATAAAAGAGCAGTCACCTAAATCGTTACCATCCTATTGTTTCAGAAGAAAGTTATGTTTGTAACTTTTTTGCTAAAGTTGACACCCCATCCCCCACCAAAAAAAATATATAAAAATAATATTTTAGTAATTCCTGACATTGGCTGCCAAACACTGCAAATATAACAATAACTTTATTGCCTGCACCTATTATAGACTATTAAAAGCCATATTCACCATCTATTATACTGTAACTTTGCAAAAGCAGGAACTCTGCCCTCATACATTTTTTTTTTACCAGATATATTTTCTGACAACCAAACAAGACGGACAATTTGAATTGCTACTAACATTTACTTCTTTCTAGCATGCAAAATTACACACCTTTGAATGGCGAATTCTACTGCATATTTCACTACCAACAACTGTTCAAACGAAAGGGAAATTACGATGAGGGCTTCGGACACACGCAGCACAAGAACAGATGGCTGGTTAAGAATACATTGGGCGGGATGAATGATGAGTCTGAGGCATAACTGTGCAATGTGACAGTGAGTAACAACACGGGCCAAAAATGATCACCAGTATTTGTACTGAAATTCAGACATTTTCGCTCTTAATCACTGTAATCCTCTTTGAAACCACGCTCTCTTTGTGTCCTCAGCTGGTGAGTGACTATGACAACACAGAGAATCCTAATGAAGATGTGTTTGAGGCAGCTTGTTCAACAGTGTGCACTAACACTAAGAGAACTCCAGAGGCTTTTAAACTGCATGATAATGAATGTTAGACATCATAAACTCTGCTTTTTTTTAATGTGTTGACTTCTGTTGAGGCACGTGTAATCGTCTCTTTATCTCTGACTCCTTTTTAAATTCTGCTTCATTGTGCTTTTCTTGGTTTAAAGCCACAGCAACAAATTACAATAAGGATAAAAACCAGGGGAGTGCAAAGGAGAGACAAAAAATGTCCCTTCTTGTTGTGATTACCAGATAATCAAGAACAAAATTCTCAAGAAAAATGTATGAAGATGTTTGAAAGAACAATGTATTTTTATCTGTTTCTGTTTCATTCTGTATATTTCTGAGGAACGCACAGGAAAAAAATAAAGGTGTGTTTTGTAATTAGATTTTTATGTAGTGCAGTAAGTCGTTATCACCTTTGTGCAAAGAGCAAAAATGAACCACATAAAAGCTAACTCTGTAATTTCCCTGTGTTTCCGTTCAAATATCCTTTTATGAACTGCTGCCTCATTTGGTTGAGTGTGTTAAGTTGTGTTGTGCTGCTCCCTCGCTGTTTAAAACTGAGTCTGGTACTTTGCTCCCAGTGCCTTCAGGTCCATTATTCTCTCTATCTTAAAACATGACTCAGATGAGATTTTACAACTTGTTTTTACTAGCCTTCACGTTGTCTATCGTCTACAATAGACGTGGATTTTGTGCAATTACAGACCTCTTCTGTACACTTAAAGGGACAGTGTGTAACTAAATTGACTTTTTATTAGCAAAAAGTATTGCTTATATAAATACATATTCTGCTCGTGTCTAATAACAATCACATAAAAATTAAAGCGTTCTCATAGCTTAGAATGAGTTGTTTATAAATACATAGGTGGGAGTTCACCCAATGAAAGACGGCGCGTTTCAATGCCATTTTCGATTACAGTAGCTGAAAGGGGACAAACTTATTAGCCTTACGCATTTTACCTGTAAATGAAGATGTCTTGTTGGTGGAGACGGAGTATAAAACAAGCAAAAACGACCACAGATCATCCTACTTGCCAATATAAGTTGAAATAAAGGACCATCAATACTCTTTGCCCAGAGAGAGGGAAGAAAAAGTAAGCAAGAAAAGAAAAAAAGTAATAATTGGGGAATACAAGAGTCTTTATCGGCGTATGTTTTACCAGCGAAAATTCATGAGGGAGCGGGGATTCAAAATAGATGCGGAAGTTGGAGGCTTCTGTTGGACAGGTAAGTTAATTCAATATAACAGCATATTTAGCTATCACCTGAGGGGTCACTTGAACGCGTGTCACATTGTCACATTTATGACACTCCGCAGCTTCGGTAGAAATAACTTAACTGCAAAGCACCAGCGCGTTTTTTTAATTCACTAAGCGCACCACTAGATGGGAGTAAATCTTACACACTGTCCCTTTAAGAAAACGTATCCTGACTTTTAGGTCCTAATGTCCAAGATGTTCAATAGGGGTATAATGAGACCTTGGCAGTGTGAGCATGGCCCAGCTTCTTCTGCTGATCCCAACTCCTACAGGGCAGTTTGTGGAAGAATAATATATTCAAATTTCTTGGTTTTGTGTAGCTAAATTCAGTACCTGACAGAGTAGCTTGAGCCTCACTCAACGTGAGCTCAGTGGGACTGACGGTAAACAGAGCTTGACTGTTCGAAACAGCAAGCGGGGGCAGCTATGTGACACACAGGGATCCCCACACACAAATAAATGCAATGTAAAACGTGTTCAAGGCACTAATGAAATATAAATGTTATTTTTAAGCATACAGTTCTTGTGTAGCCCTCCTTTAGTGCAGCCCTGGGCAACTGCCCATGTGACCCGTTTCAAAATTGCCATTGTTTATGAGGTTGTGAAGAAAGTTTGTCAGAAAAGTTAGACCTACGTTAAAGCAACATGTTAATCATTTTGTCTGTTTTTTAAGGAACCCAAGCTTTCTGTTAAATACCTCTGCTCCATTTGGAAAGCCAAAGAATTATTTTTATTATTCCTTTTCATTGCAAATCGAATAATAACATTGGAAAGACCAGAAAAAAGGTACTAAATGGAAACAGAGACCCGTGAAGACCAAGTCCAGTACTCATATGATTTGTAATAACATTATAGTTTTCTCAGATTTTTTACTCATTGCATGAGTAATGCTAAAATTAAAACCCTCAGAGGGATATTACATGTCAGACCCCACATCTTTGTGACCACAAAACAGCAGCTATCATGGTTCATTTGCTCTTGTATACATAACAACGCTGCGCTGATGTTGTGTTTATTTCACAATATTAAGTTTAGTTTTTTTATAGAAGAAATGAAGAATGTTTATTTTTTTGGTTGTTTTATTAGAATCTATCAAATAGTATTACCAACAGCTGTTTTTGTTAATTAAATGAGAAATAATGATGACCCATTTCCGACATCGTTGTTTGCTGATCTGTCAGTAATTTGACAGGACATAAAAGTGCAGTGATTGCCTGTTTAAACATTAACTCGAGGGATGAGAGTCGTTCTAAGAAGCCAGCTTTAAAACCAAAGCTATCATTCGTCCTCGTTGCTTGCCAAGGACTTAAGGAGACCATTATGAGCGACTTTGGGCAAATCCTGAAGGAGATCGGGGAATTTGGCTTGTTTCAGAAGCGTTTGGTGGCTGCGTTATGCATCCCCAGCATATTTCTGGCGTTCGATGTGATCGGCCAGGTGTTTACAGGCATGAACTTTCCGCACGAGTGTAACACCGACTGGATCTTGGAGCAGGGGCCCAACCTGACTGATGAAAGACAGCGAAACCTCACCATACCTGTTAACAGCGAGGGACAGTTTGACAGGTGTAAAATGTTCATGCCCGTAAACTTGGACCTGGAAACCATTGAAAAGTACGGTCTTAATGACACGACAGGATGCACAAACGGATCCGATTTTGAAATGCCCAAAGGTGCCTCCAGCATTGTGACAGAGGTAAGAAAATCTTGAACAGACCACCATAAAAAGATCATTTTGGCTGGTCTCCAATACACCACATATTCTTCACTGAATGATTGACTGATGCTAAATAAGTGCTGACTTTAGAACAATGGTCAGCTGAAAGCCACATGATTTAAAGGCACAAAGTGCTTTAAAGGGTTTAATCGGTCGACAGTAAAGCAGAATATACAGAAAACATGCCTCAACAGACATATTGATTGTTACTGTACTTTAAGAGTGTAAAAATGTTAGATCCATAAATCTAGGTTTTAATAAACATCAACAACAAACATTTAAAGGCATTTGGTAATGCATGGGATAGACAAATCATTAAATAAAACTCACAGAACAGGTTTAAAACTCCTTGAACTGTAATGATTGAGGAAAAGGACCCAGAATTCAGCCAGACCAGCAGAGGTTTCTTAAAAAAAGCTCTTTAATTACCAACTCAAAAAATGGGGAAAAATCCAAACAGATTGTAGAACAAAAAGATGACAAAAAATAAACTAACAAGCAGGGCAGACAAGGCAGGAACAGACCGGACAGACTGGCACAGGTCTCTGGAGGAAAAGGGGTCAAAAATCCAAAACACAAACCAACACACAGAATTGCAGGAGACTCACCCATACTCAACAGGACAACCTGGCACTGATGTCTGGTCTCAGCAGTTTATATGAAGGTGGAATCAGGTGAAACCGGTGAGAGGTGATTGCAGCAGGGGTGGAGTTAGGCAGGTGTGCAGAGTAAGTAATTAGACCAGACATCAGTGCCGAGGCTCAACACAGGAACAGATCACAAATACAAAACCTAAACTAAGAAGCATCTGAAGACATAACTAAAACAGTAAGCACAAACCTAAACAAGAATCCAAACCAGACAGAACTCAAAACAGCCAGATAACAAAAGACATGAAAGAGAAGGAAAACTAACACTAACAAACCATAACAGAACTCAGAATATTACATGAACAAATCAAAGAGCCAACAACATCCTAAACTGGAAGAAGGTTCAAAGTTTAGAGATTGGAGAATCTGCACATCATCCCAAATTAGGCTTTAGATACCTGAGCTTTACCTAAGAACATCTTAGGTAAAGAACATGAGGAAGAGGGTAGAAAATCATTATAAGATGACAATTTTTGTAGGTATCAATTAAAAAGGATGGTATATAGCGTTAAAATAATATGTTTTACATCCAGCCCGCTTGTTTTTTTTTCAGAGGTTATATTTTTCCATCCATTCAAATTTAATTAAATAGTATTGCAAATCTAGTTAGAGCCCTTGTAACTATTCTTAAGTACAGTATCAAGATTTGATATATCTTTAAAGTTTTCTGCATCCTTGTTAAGAAAACTTTGCGATCAGTATCTAAAGACAGTAGTTTTTACTTCCTTCTGTCACAAAACAACCATAACCAATTGTGTTTACTTGGAATTTTACGTACATGGTGGACCAACACAAGTAATCGTGTTGCAAAATTGTCAAGTGAGAGGAACAAATACATAGTTTTTCAAAAGTCTTCATTGACAAAAATCTGAAAGGAGGGATGTGCATTTGTATTCAGCTCCCTCGAGTCAAAAACCAACGTTTTTGTGCATCATCTTTGCAAAACAGCTCAAGATCAATGAGACTGGACAGAGAGCTACTGTAAACAATGATGTACAAGCCTTGCTCCAAACTCTCAGTATAATTTAGGTCTGGAGTTTGACTACGACTCTCAAACAGATGAATGTAGTTGGAACTAAAAGGCCTCACTGTAGAACTGGCTGCTGATTATGATTGGTGTCCTGCAGGAAGGTGAACCTCAGCTCCAATCAACTCATTTAAAGCATGTTTTTATTCAGGACGGCCTGGTATATCGCTTAGTCCATCCTCTCATCAACTCTGACCATTTATCCTGTCTGGATATGTATTTTAGAGAATGTGTAGTGTTGGTTTTCCTTCTCACATAACTTTTTTTACACGCGGGCTGAAAATTTTAATTTTAGTCTCATCTGACCAGTGTATGTTCCTTCACATATTTTCTGTCACATGATATTTAATGGAGTAGGATAACTTTTGCAAAGTGCTGAATGTTCCCATTTATTACAAGTTAACAAACCAGAAATACAGAAGTCAAGTTTAATTCCCTCGTTCCTTCGTGTGTCTCTTTGATTTCGCTTTCAGTTCAACCTGGTGTGCGACAGAAGCAGTTTCACTGAGGCCTCTCAGTCTGTCTACATGGCTGGCCTTCTGGTCGGAGCCTTTGTTCTCGGACAGATGGCTGACAGGTAACGACCGCTTACGTACAACCATTAACTACAACGTAGTCAACTTGCAAAGTGCTTTTTAGAAACGAGTACAATGTTTCTCCCTTTCTTTTTGTAGGTTTGGCCGACGTTTTGTGGTCCTGCTGTCGCTCCTCGTCTTGTTTGTGTTCGGAGTAGGAATGAGTTTCTCGCCCAACATCTATGTTTATATTGCTCTGAAATTTGTTTGTGGCATCTCAACATCTGGAATAGTTGGAAATGCCTTCGTCATTGGTTGGTATTGACAGCTGAATTTAATGCTACCTGTCTTCCTAGTACATAGCTGCAAATTAGACCAGTTAACACACAATGTACTCCACATTTGTCATGTTCCTTTAAAAAGGTGGAGAATGGAGCGATTCTTCAAAGTTCGCTCTCTGTACCATCATCTGCCACGCGTTTTTTCCTCTTGGACTGATGATCCTGTCTGGAGCTGCCTTTTTGATCCGCAACTGGAGGATCCTGCAGTTGGTGCTTTTCAGCCCTCTTATCCTCGTACTGGGGATCTTCTACTGGTTAGCATCAATATGACTGCATTTATAAGTAGGTGTGGCTGGATAATGCCAGCCGCACACATGTAGGTGCAATCCCAGAAGGGGGCGCTCCTTATAAATAAGCTGGGTGGTTTGGTGAGGGTATCTCATACTGAAAGCCTGCTCCTGCTTTCGGGTTACGTCGTTTCAGGTCCTTTACCCCAACCCCCCCAACGCCAACTTTAGGGCGAGAAAGAAAATAGAAATAAATTGAAGTCTCAGGCTGAATGTCTTCTGAGGACAGCTAAGGAGAATTTCCAGTCCAAAGAAAATCAGTTTGCAGAACAACAGAGCGCTAAAGAAAAAGAGGCCCTTCAGATGCAGATTGTTGCATCTCAAACTGAGGAAGCTAAAAGCAGAGACTGATGCTAAAGAGGTTCAGCTAAAGATCGACACATCTACTAAATTTAGATACTGCCTCAGGAGATTAAAGTTCTAATTGAGCAGATAAAAAGCACCTCTCATTCTCTGGAGGTTCCTGAGAATCAAATAAAGAAGAAATCTCTTGACCAAGCAAGAAAAGGAAAACTAAGAGGAACTAAGAAAACACAGAACAGTTCTTGAGCAACAGGTGAATCAACTAAAGCAAGATATTCAAAGGGAATGAAGCTTCTGACAGATATTTTGGTCTGATTACAACAATGGTGTTTCCTGTATCGCTGCATTAGCATGACCAGGTCACTAAATAGCTTTTGCTGCCCAGGCCAGGAAAAAGGGTTTGAATTGGGGAAAAACGCCAAGCCAAAATAAGCACTGTCACATTCAAAAACAAGCCCAAAAACTGCAACCCGTGAATCATAGCATTTGCAAGTGACTTTAGAGAAAAAAGAAGCCCAAAGTCGCAGACGTGCCAATAGTGTTGCCGTTCATGAGTGGCTCGTTCAAAAGAACAAAACATTCAAGTGAACAAACTGAAATGAATCACTTCATTGACTAAATGGTTTATTTCTCAGTTCAGTTAAGTGAGCCCTCCATCTCTTTTTTCTCCATTCAGCATTTCCCTGGGTGCAACTTCCAGGGAGGTGTTGTGTCTATTAAAAATATTTTCAACTTGCTCAAGTAAATTCAATCATTTGAAGATCATTCTCTTTACCAACTTTCCACATAGGCACAAGAAAGTAAGAGATTCTCCCAGTAGAAGCACGAGTAAAAATAACGTGACTTCATTGGTATCACACATTATTTTTATTACTTTGATTTAAAACAGCTTCTCACCTTCAGTTTTGAAATAGTGTTACCTCAGTAAATGTGGCGGGTGGTGGTCCATTAGCTTCCTCCCCATATCTGTCCTTCATCCGACCCAGAAAGCAAGAAGAGCATGAGGCAGGAATATCTCTTTCCCAAAGAAAGGGAAACAGAACAGAGAAGGAGATAAAAAAAATTATTTTAAGAGAAGCACAACAGACAGTTTAGGCAAATATCAGCAACTTTTGGCTCAGACTGTATCAAAGTTTTAGTCATTATTCAATTCAATTTTATTTATATAGCGCCAATTCATGACATATGTCATCTCAAGGCACTTTCCAAAGTCAAATCCAATCAGATTATACAGATTGCATCAGATTATACAATTATATTTTAGGTATCAATGGGCTATTTTTGACATCAGTATTGTGAGGATCTGACTGCCATCTAAACAACTGAATGCCCCTGACTGAACACATTTCCAAACAGGCAAACTGTTCTTTTATGTGACCATAAGAAAATATGCAATACCTTTCTTTCAGCCAGCTAACGGGCAGTCTGTAGCAACATTTGAGAAGCAGCAGCCCTGCATGGCCTTACGTTCCAGATAGCCACATATATGACCATTTAAACCCTCACTCCATCCATAGACTGGTTGGGGGCTCAATGGGATTTAAAATCATTTCGCAATTGGGAGGTCATGGGTTTGATTCCAGCTTCCTTTGCTACTACATGTCATACAGCTAAAGTGATAAAGTGCAATATAGCGTCAGTCGACTTAATATATGAGTAAGTGGCCCATGCCTAATTATAAAACCTTTTTAGACCCCATAGCCACAGAAAAAAAAAAGTAAAATCATCACTGTACAGTTTGTGATCCCGGGGTTATCTGTCAACCAGGATTCTCCCAGAGTCAGCTCGCTGGCTCATTACACAGGGCAGGAAGGAGGAGGCCATAAAGGAAATACGGAGAGCCGCTAAAGTGAACAAGAGGAAAGTACCGGAGGAGCTGCTGGAGAAAGTGAGTCGCACCAAATACACTCTGACTTCTGCCAAAACCAAACACGTTCTCACTAATCACGGCTAGAATTTTCTAGCTAGAAGGAGAAGGCGCAAACAAAAAGGGAACCATGCTGGACATCTTCAGGTTAAGATACCTGAGAAAGCGGGCTTTGATAATGAGCAGCGTCTGGTGAGTGTTCAGCTGCCACCTTTGTAGCTGCGTCTCAAAGGGACCTCTTAACGTATTTCTTGCAACTTAACAGGTTTGCAACAAGTCTGATGTACTACGGATTCAGCCTCAATGTTGGCAACTTTGGCCTGGATATTTACCTCACCCAGTTCATCTTTGGCGTGGTGGAGGTTCCTGCCCGTGTGGGTATTTTGCCGTTCCTACAGCATTTTGGAAGGAAAATATGCCAAGCCACGGTGCTGCTGTTCGGAGGTGTGGCTTGCCTCTGTGTTCTTGTTGTACCAAAAGGTAATAAAACTTTGGCTTGCAAATGTTTTATTTTTTTAAAAATCATCACAAATGACTTATTTATTTAGCTATCCTTTGAAGCTGTTGCCAAAAGGACATCTGAGAGCTATACATGTGTTTTTTTTAGCATAGGCATCATTACAGAAATTTAATTTGTTTGCCCATCAGATCTTCCCGTCGTGATCACAGTCATAGCTGTTCTTGGTAAATTTGCTGCCACTGCCAGTTTTGCCACAGTGTATGTTTATACAGCAGAACTATATCCCACCATTCTGAGGTAAGACAGCAACCTACAGGCAAAACTAAGGATTCATTTTAAAAAATTTATTTGGAGAGTATTAGCTTCATCGAAGTAGTGAGACTGCTGATGAGTTGATCTTCTGTCCTACCAGGCAGAACGGTGTAGGTCTGAACGCCATGTGTGCTCGGGTGGCAGGAATCCTCGCTCCCCTGATTCGCCTCTTGGATGTTTACCATCATACCATCCCCATGTTGATATACGGCATTGTCCCCATCGTGGCTGGAGGGCTCTGTGTGCTGCTGCCTGAAACTCGCAATGTCGAACTTCAGGACCTTGCTGAAAACAAGTGAGTCCGCACATTTTTGCCCCCGCTAGTTACTGTAGCTCATATTGCTAACATATCACTCGTTTCATTTGTTTATGATTTCAGACAATCGTCTGATGAAACTTCTGAGAAAGGGTCCTTTGCTCAAGAAGACAAGGCAGAAAAGTCTACAAAGTTGTGATTCATATTTTTACTGAAGCTCTGATAAAATGGTCACTGCTATTAGTTTGTATTGAGTTAGCTGTAGAGTTTATCAGTTAAAAGGTGCGTCACATTTTATTTGTTACAGTCTGTTTATTTTTTTGACACTCCAACAAAAATGTTAAATATTGAATTCATGTTTTTTTTTTCTGAATTATATGTAAATTATAATGGGCCTGCGCAGCATTTGTGTGTATTAGGAGCAACTTCTTTGTTAGGAACCTCAGAAAACCAGCATGTCAAAATAAACAAATGCAGTCTGTCCAATCGATGATGTGAATGATCTTTCCATCCAAAAATGTCCTGAGGCCTATATGTGATGTATTATAATAAACAGTACATTGCAAAAGTTTTAGGCATGTATGAAATGCCTTAAACATGGAAGGCTCTCAAAACTGTAAGTATTGATTGTTTATTTTTAGAATTTTGCCAAATCCGAAGATGGCAAACAAAGGAAAGATTCAAACCGCATCTCTATTTTGATGTTAGTACCCTTTGCCTTCTAACCAGCATTCAATTCTTGTAGGTCCACTTGAAAAAAGTATGGGATTCTGTAGGATTGCCATCATGTGATAAACCAATCATACCAAAAGGTTGTTAATGCTCGTCATTGTCGCATGTCGCTTTAAACAAAGAAATAACCTAAAACAGAAGCAGCTCAGTATGAGGCTTAAAACTGGGTGAGAAACAGTCAGACTTTGCTACCAAGATGAGGTTGAGGAAGACAGTTTCATGTCACAGGTCCAACACTGTGGCAAGGGCACAATGTGGTCACGCTGCATAAGCAAGGTCTGTCTCTCCCAGACAAATGTTTCAAATCACACGAGAAATGCTGTTCAAGCTCTTTTGAAGGAGCAGATGGAAACGGTCCATGCTGAAGATGGTACCGACTGTTTTGACGCAGCGATCAGCCAAGGAAACTTAGTGCAGCAGATGAAACACATCAAGGTTGTTTCCCTCCGAAACTGGAAGATGTCTAGCAGTGCCATCCGCTTGCAACAGGTTAAACTCAGAAGGGTCCAGCTACACATACCCAGTGTCCAGAGAAGTGTTGCCAGAAGTGACCTTCATAGAAGAGTTACAGCCAAAAAGCCAAAAAACATAGGAGCTGGGGTGCAGAAAAAAGGCAGCTGCTGCTCTGGACTGATGAGTCAAAAAGGTTTGGCACTAGCAGAAGATGGTTTGTTTGCCGAAGGGCTGGAGAGCAGTTCAATGTCGAGTTTCTGCAGGCAACATTGAAACATGGTGGAGGTTTTGCACATTCGGGGTTGCATTTCTGCATATTTAGGTGTGGATTTATTCAGGATCAAGAAATACAGGTTTATCAGTGCCTATGTTTGGTCCTAAATTTCTTCTGCGGCAGAACAATGACCCCAACAATACAGCCAAGGTGATTAAGAACTTCAGTGTGAAGAAAAACAAGAAGTCCTTTAAGTGATAACATGGCCCCCTACAAGGCCCTATCTTAACGTCACTGAATGTGACATTACTGGGATCACACAAAGAGACAGAAGGATCTGAGGAAGCTTACATCCACAGAAGAGCTGAGGTTAGCGCCCCAAGATGTTTGGAACAATCCAGTGTATCCGCAGTACCGGCACTTTTAAATTTTACCCCTCACCATACCTGGACTTTTTTCTAGCATGATGCACGTAACGTGACTCCAGGAGGACTAAAAGAAGACCTAAACTGAAGCAGAGTTTAGATTGTGAGAAATCCTTATTTCATGTGTCAAACAATGTTATCCTTTGGTATTTTGAATTAATTAAACTAAGGGAACAAATCACACCTTGTGACAGACAGGTCTTGTGACAGACCTGTGGGTGGCCACGGCCCCCCTTTGCCATGTCCTGGCCACCCCACTGGCCAGTGTAAATTGTAGGCAGGCGCTCTTCCTGAGATTATGTTGCGCTTTTATTTGTATCTGTCAGTATCCACTTTCCCTTAGAAACTGTTTTGTTTTCCAATAAATGCACAAATGTACACCTTATTCTAAATATAATTACACAAGAAAAAGGAATTGTTGTTCAACTCAAAATGTTAACTGTACCGTTACTTAAGTCTTTAAGATAGTTTTCTACAGGCAATACACTAGAATCCTGAAATTATGGCTTTTAGTTTAAGTGGCTCCATCTGGCCACCCCTATGAAACATTTCTGGGTTGGGACCCCCTGAGGTGTTGCGAGACACCTCTTGAAAGTCGTGAAGTGATTTGACGCTGATGTGCTAAAACGATATATTATTTCTTTATTTATAGAAATGATACTAATGTATAGTCTTACCAGATGCTCAACATTTCTTATTTTAACACAGGGGGAAGGATGCACTTTTTTCAATGAGTTCTTATAAAAATAATACTTTATTCTCGTAATTTTACAACTATTATTGTAATTTACGGCCTAAAAAAAAAAAATCCCAGCCGCCAAAAAGGTGGTCACGAGTCTGTGGCACTATTATTTTGGGGGTCGCAGGCTAAAAAGTTTGGGAACACTGCTGTAGAGGACAAGAACTCAAACTGGAGACAAATTAAGGTAGCAGTTGATAACATTTAATTGTGTTTTATTTAGGGCTGGGCAAGTTAACGCGTTAATTTCGCGTTAATTCATTAGACTATTAACGGCGATATTTATTTTATCGCGCATTAACGCATGTTGCTCACATGCTTTCAGTCAGTGTCAGTCAGCAGGCGCGCTGACTGCAGCGCGCTGTCACAGCAGCACTCTCCCGCTCCCCCTCCCCTCTCGTACATGGCTCAGTGGCGCCAGCCAATCAGCACGCAGGCTCAGCCTGGCCCGCCCACTCAGCTCTCACACAAACTTAACAAACAAACAGCTGAGAGAGACCGCAGCAGCGAAAAAACATGAACAGGGGAAGTAGCACCGTTCGGTTTTATTTTAATACCGTAAATGAAATCAAGCTGTATGTTTTGTAAAAAGCCGGTTCATTTCAGTGGAAACACAACAAATTTATCTAAGCACGTGAAAAAACATGAAAACGTCGAGCCCCAGAAACGGAGAGAGGAGACGAAACTTCTCTCATTGCCCCGACAGACCCACAGACTGACGTCTCTGACTGAGGCGTTTCAGTCCTCCAGGGAACATCCAGGTAGATCAGTGGATGGATGGATGGATGGATGGATGGATGGATGGATGGATGGATGGATGTTACTGGAGCCCACACATAACATGTAATTAAGACCTTGACTTTGTAAAGTGCCTTGAGATGACATGTTTCATGATTTGGCGCTATATAAATAAAATTGAATTGAATTGAGTTGAATTGAAAGAACCCAGTACATATATTAAAAAGTGTTATTTAAGATAAGATAACATTAGCTAATCCTTTTTTTATCCCACGACCGGGAAATTTATAGGATTAAAGCAACAGGCAGGTGCACACAACACAGACAAAATTACATAAGGATTGAAATATATAAGAGGTGGATTAGCGAAAAAACACTGAACATAACATTATTATTATTATTATTATTATTATTATTATTATTATTATTATTATTATTATTATTATTATTATTATTATTATTATTTAATTGTAATAATAAAATAAAAACCACAAAACCCAAAAGGTCAACAGTTTCATGATACATCAAGCTTAGGGACTGGCTAATATACAGCAGGTCAAAAAAGGCCATATTTTGGCTGCAGTGCTTGCTGTTCTCTTATGAAGAAAAGATCAACTAGTGCACTAAATTCAATAGATGGGTTGAAAATATCCAGTATAAAACAAGTGCTACAAATGTTACAACACTTTTGTTCATATGGCAGCAGAACATTAAAATAAAAGTGCTCTTTACACTACTTTTGAATTCATTCTTGGAGTTTGTAAATACAATGCGATTAATCGCGATTAATCGCGATTAATCAGGGCGATTAATCGCGATTAAATATTTTAATCGTTGCCCAGCCCTAGTTTTTTTTTTAAATCATATCAATTCCATACAAAATGTGTACATTATTGTATTAACGGTCTCAATGTTTAAAACCAACCTAATGCATAAATAATCTTACCATTTAAATTCAACTCAATTTTATTTAGATAGCGCCAGACAGTTCATAACACATCATATTCAAGCAAATCACACAGATTAGTCAAAAAGTTTCCAGTCTAAGGAAACTGAGTAGATTGAATCGAGTCTTGACAAGCAGCATTCACTCCTCCTGAAAGAGTGTAGCGCCACAGTGGACAGTCGTCTGCATTGTTGATGACTTTGCAGCAATCCTTCATACTGAGCATGCATGAAGCGACAGTGGAGAGGAAAACTCCCCTTTAACAGGAAGGAAAAACTTCCAGCAGAACCAGAACCAGGCTCAGTGTGAACAGTCATCTGCCTCGACCAACTGGGGGTTAGAAGACAGAGCAGAGAGACAAAAAGCACAGAAGCACACATTGATCCAGGAATCCTTTCTATGTTACATGGTAATGGCAGATGATCTGCCTCCCTGGATGGTGTCACAGCTAACAGAACGGCAGACCAGGTGTACCTAAAATGGAGAAAAATTACACTTTCAGTGACCTTTTAGAAAGAAATACAAACACAAAGGCTTCACTTCCCACACACACAAGAGTTGGAGGTCAAAATACTTGACCTAGAGAGGAAGAGGAGGAATTGATTTCAACTTAGTCTATCAGCTCTAACCACCTTTGGACCACCGTGATAAAACTGATACGTTTCTTAGTTTGGTCCAACATCCAATTGTGATGACATCTCTCTCTGTGAAACAAATTTGGACCTCAACAGATGCAGCTAGCACACTTTGGATTTTTTCTGATGCTGGCAAGTGATTATTTTGACACCAGCTATAGGAAATTATGCTTTTATTTTCTGATGTGGTGAAAAAAAATCTTATGACAAATGTTTTTATTTGTCGAGAGAGAAAAAACAGAGTTCTAAACTAGCAGAAAAAAATCATTGTTTAATTAAAAGATTATTTGACCTGTATTTAATGACATTTAAATAAACGGTTTCTGATTAAAAACAATGCATTTTATGACAGCCTCATCACACAGTCTCTGGGATGAAAGATTATTTAAGTCAATATAAAGTTATGATGACACACACTCTGGGTCAGAGGAGTAAAAGGTGCGCACATGGGTTAGGCGGTGCCATGTTTGAAATCATGCCACATGTGATTATGTAGCAATGACAATACGACCTTTGTCAGACAAATGCTTATCTAATCAGTGTTAATGTTTATTGTTTGGGATCATTGTAAACATAGATAACGATTAGTCCACACAACATCCGGAAATAAATTAGCTTCCATATGTCCACCTCAGCAGCATCGTTTTACTGGGAAAAATTTATCTGACTACACCTGCAGTTTTGGCCCAGAAACACCTGTTTCTTGATGACTTTATCCAAACTTCTCAATGTACCCTTAAAAAAAGTACAGCCCCCCTCACCCCCACACCCAATGACAGAGGGGCCTGTTTTGCATATATACGACTGGCCCCCTCATTGCCCATTTTTAAAAATCTTTTAAAAACCACACTTTTGCTCACTTAACCAAGACGAACAAAACTATGCAATATCAATCAATGCAATGTAATTGTTTTATTACATATCGCACAGCTTGAAGGAGCTCATAAACATAATGGCTTTCATCGTACCTTACTCCTTATCTGATTATACAATTTTTTAAAGGAAGTAGCAATGTTAAAGTTCAAACGCCTGTGGGTGTGTTATGGAAAAATGCCAGTGTTTATATCAAGATGTTGATTTATCGGCATCTTCATAGTGAAAGTCAACACAATACCAAAGTTAAGGTGCTAAATATAACAGCGACTGATAAACAACTGCTGCAAGATTGCATACAGCAACATCTGGAGCACAAACAGACCCAATTCCCTGTTGTGGCTAATTGCTCCGCAGTGGTTGAACTTTGTCCTGAACACAGACCTGATACTTAAATCCACCTGGAATATAGACAGTAGCTAAATACAGATATGAATGCAATTGTTTCTCAAAAAATAGTAATAAAATCTTATAGAGTCTCATTCTTGCAAACCTGATGTGGTGTATCTTCTTGTCTTATGACCTGACTGTGTCCTTCCACCCTTTCTGTGGCCGATTTAAATTAATTAAATACTTTTTTTGTTGAAGCTATCTGAAGTTTTTTTTTTTTCCCAGCTAGTTTAAAAAAATTTGTTTAATGATTTACAGCGGGAAAAAACACAATGGGGGATTGCGTGGATCAGCAGATCACAGGGCAGTTTATAGGCAAGTCAGGGTTTCTTCAGTGTGAAGATTAAGATTTTTTGGCAGTGGACTGCACCCGATGTGGCCATTAAATTGGAAAATATGCCTAAGTCAGTCACATAGCAAGTATCTGTTTTGTTCTCCCGAGGTCTGGTATGTCAAGATTGTGTTTCTTGGAGTGGACCCAAGTGTAGACAGGTGGGCAGAAGCAGCACAGCAAGTAAAATAATTAGAATAAAAGAAAGAAAACTTTTTAAAACAGTAAACTGAGGCAGGTTTGGGTTGAACAAAGTAAATGACATGAAGGACCAGGCATGGCAGCAAAATAATCCAGCAAGAAGCAAACGACAAACAGGAGTTTAAATAGAAGGGGAGATAGGTGGGAAGCATGAGTGTGATAACGAGGCAACAGATGGACTGAATAAGCTTAATTGGACAGAGGGGGGGGGGGGGATCCTACTCCTTCATCCATATGTTCTCCATTGAGTCACAAATAAAAATTATTCTATTCAATCGGGAATTTCCCACCAGCATGACATGCTACAGCATGACAGAGAACACTCCTCTGTTGTCCGTCAGAGTCTATTTGTGTGGAGCAAAATGCATCAATTTACAAAACCAGATGAACGGATGGAGGACACAAGAAACTTGTGTGAGTGAAATAAACTTGATAAACCAGTTGTATACAAATGCAACTGGTGTATCTCAGCTGCATCTGTGTATTAAGAAGGTTCGGGTGACTAAATTTATTTTACTCAAACATTTGTACACCTGGTGACGTTCCATTTTAGTGACACAGCTACAGGGTTATTTGTATGTAAAGTGAGTCCCTGAGATCTGGATTTTAATGAGTGTTGTACACAATCATGCTTAAAGGCCATATTTAGGAGCTGGAATACCTACAAATTATCAAAGTATAAGGCATAAAGGTGTTGTTTTTCCAAAGCTACAGTAATTTGAAATTATTATTTTCCAACATAGAAAAAACATTTGAGTCAAGTCCTAAAAACCACATATGCACTTCCATACATAAGATACTGTCACATCCGAAAGATAGGTGTTTCATGGGGCAGTAAACAGAGAATGGCATTTTGTATACTACAATAACTGTTCCTCCCTACTACTAGATAGAGCAAGTTACCATGACTACCTTTATTGTGCTTTGTTAAATATTAACAAATATTTACAGTACATATACTGGAGGCCTGTGTAATCCAAGCCACTTGCCAAGATGAGCACCTTCGGAGAGGTCCTGAAGGAGGTGGGGGAGTTCGGTTTGTTTCAGAAAACCTTACTCGTTGTGTTATGCATACCCAGCATTTTCCCTGCGTTCGATGTGAGCAGCCAGGTGTTCACGGGAATGAGCTTTCCACATCACTGTAACACCGACTGGATATTGGAAAAAGGTCCAAACCTGACAGAGGAGAGACAAAAAAATCTCACCATCCCGGTGGATAAGGATGGACGGTTTGAAAAGTGTAAAATGTTCACCCCTGTGGATCTGGATTTGGAAACGATTGAAGCGTATGGCCTTAACAGCACAACAGGATGCATCGCCGGCTTTGAATATGAGGTTTCACATGGTGTTTCAACCCTAGTGACAGAAGTAAGCAAAACCGAATCAGAGCAATTTCTCCTGATAATTCTGATTGCATCTTTATCTTCTTTTTAGTAACCATTGCTCATGTTTACAGTTTGATCTAGTTTGTGAGAAAAGTGGGTTGATAGAGGCATCGCAGTCCATCTTCATGGCAGGCTTTCTTGTTGGATGTTTGGTGTTTGGGGCTATTTCTGATAGGTAAATACATTTCCTTTTACCTTGTCGTTCTGTAAAAAAAAATATCAACCTTGTTTCAGCCATTGGTTCAGGTTGTACAAACAGTAACAGTAAAAACTGTATTTTTTTCATTTCAGATAATAATTAATGAGCTTATTTTGAAAAAAAAATCATAAATGGAGTGCTTCCTATGGTTCCTACCCACTTTAATTTAGTGGTGGATAATCCTCCAGTCTGGGTTTAATATGTCCAAAATAAGATCTAGATTATTGAATAGAACTTATTTACATTTGTTCAGATGCCGAATAAAAAAAAAAAAAATAGTGAAAAAAAAAACGTGTGAAATGTGGAACATGAGTGTAACCAGTGGCACCTGCTGGAGCTCCACCCCTCTGATTGGAAGAGGGGTAGATAAAGGAGTGGGTGTGGCATCTTCAGGAATATTAATCAGATCTATATATATATATATATATATATATATATATATATATATATATATATATATATATATATATATATATATATATATATAAAACTGCTCGAAAAATGAAGGGAACACTAAAATTACACATCCTAGATCTGAATGAATGAAATATTCTTATTAAATACTTTGTTTGTTACATAGTTGAATGTGCTGACAACAAAATTATACACAAATTATCAATGGAAATCAAATGTATTAACCTATGGAGCTCTGACTTTGGAGTCACACTCAAAATTAAAGTGGAAAAACACACTGCAAGTGGATCCAACTTTGATGTAATGTCCTTAGAACAAGTCAATATTAGGCTCAGTAGCGTGTGAGGCCTCCACATGCCTGTATGACCTCCCTACAACACCTGGGTGTTACTACTGATGAGGTGGTGGATGGTCTCCTGAGGGATCTCCTCCCATACCTGGACTAATGTATCCACCAACTCCTGGGCAGTCTGTGGTGCAACGTGGCATTGGTGGAAGGAGCGAGACATGATGTCCCAGATGTGCTCAACTGGATTCAGGTCTGGGGAACGGACCAGTCCATAACATCAATGACTTCATCTTACAGTAACTGCTGACACACTCCAGCCATATGAGGTCTAGCATTGTCTTGCATTAGGAGGAACCAACCACACCAGCACATGGTCTCACAATGGGTCTGAGGATCTCATCTCTGTACCTAATGGCAGTCAGACTACCACTGAAGAGCACAAGGAGGGCTGTGTAAGCCCCCAAAGAAATGCCACCCCACACCATTACTGACCCACTGCCAAACCAGTCATGGAGGATGTTACAGGCAGCAGAATGTCATCCACGGTGTCTCCAGACTCTGTTATGTCTGTCACATGTTCTCAGTGGGAACCTGCTTTCATCTGTGAAGAGCACAGGGCGGCAGTGGCCAATTTGCCAATATTGGTGTTCTCTGGCAAATGCCATACGTCCTGCACAGTGTTGGGCTGTAAGCATAACCCCCGCCTGTGGACGTAGGGCCCTCATACCACCTTCCTGGAGTCTGTTTCTTATTGTTTGAGCAGACACATGCACATTTGTGGCCTACTGAAGGTCATCTTGCAGGGCTCTGGCAGTTTTTCCTCCTGTTCCTCCTTGCACAAATGCAGAGGTAGCGGTCCTGCTGCAGGGTTGTTGCCCTCCTACGGCCTCCTCCACGTCTCCTGATGTACTGGCCTGTATCCTGGTATCCATTCCTCCTCCAGGCCTTGGACTCCAGGTGGCAAGCGGAGAACAGAGGTGTGAAAGAGATTGCAAGCCTGCCTCCGCCTGCTAAAATGTTGTGTGCCGGTGCACCCACCCCCCAATGCACCCTACCCAGAACCCTCAATGTCTAAATGCAACTGGGAGCAGAGGAGGCCACCAGGGGTAAAGCCTACACAAGATGTCTTACCCCCCCCCCCAATTAATGCCCTACATACAGTGGGTGTGTGTTGTGAGAATATTATAAAAGAAAGTGTCTATTATGTATAATAAAATCGGGGTCTAGGACGTCACAAGACAGCGGGCTGGGAAATCCTCCCCAGCGAAGCCCCCACCCCCTATGGACCTACATGTGTGGCATGCAGGTCCATAGGAGGTGGGTTTTCCTGGGTTTACCCATCCCCAGGAAATAAAAATTTAATTAACCCCCCCAACCCTAACATTCAAACAACTCCCACACCATATAAGACACCCAGGCTGGGTTCACCCCCCTGAATGGGAGCGCGTCTGCCATGAGATGTTAATATACCTTACCCCCCTCCCAGCTCGACAGACCCCAAGACCCTCTAGCGCGCTAGAGGCCCCGGGAGGGCCAGACACCCGGGTATACACTGGCCCTAACCCACAGCGAATACTCCACAGAACCCAAGCCCCTGAGGCTCCGCCAGAACACCCGCCCAAGGACAACACACCCCAGGACCCACCCAATGGCAGCACAGCTACCAGGCCAGTAACCCACGTCCGCCGGCGCAGAAACCCAAAGAGTATTGCAAGAGGCCATCCAAGGCCCCCTGAGGCCCCCAAAGCCCCGCCCAGGTGGGGGCCACAGACCCCGGTGCAGAACCCACCAGACACCTCACTCTGGGTACCTCCCCAGAGACCCAAGACCCAGGCACCACCTGATCAGCCACCATGCCCTACAGCACACACTCCACAGCCCCCCACTCCCACTAAGTGATGGAGCTGATCAAAGGGGCCCAGAGAGATCAATCTGAGGTGGAGGCAGATGCTGTCTCAAGACTAATACATTTATTGGAATTTGTAAACCACAAATTTATTTTGCTTCTACTTTACTCATCCTCAAGTTTGTCATGGCCATGGTTATCACTACAAAATATAATACTTATAGTTCACAAACCTCCCTGTCAGCTCTCCTCTGCAGAAGTTCCTGTAGCCTTTCATAATCAGTTGATTGAGCCTGTTGTCTGCACCGTCCTTAACATCCACGGCTCCTCCCCTCCAACTACCTCTCCCCCCGGCTCTGTCTTGTCCTCTCCTTCTCTGTTTCAATGGGAGTATAATCAAGTCAGTCCATGACTTCTGCTGGTCCAAAGCTATCAGATTTCAAAATATGGATAGACACTGTTGCCAGTGGCCTTCAGGGCACTAAACCTGGAAGCTACAGATATAGTGCCCCCTAGTGGCTAAATGTTACACAGTGCTACTTTAAAAATATATTCATAGTAAAAAAAAATCCATCTCTGAGATTTTAGTAAGACATTTTGACACTAATACCACCAATATAGATTTCTTTCCCATTGCAATATATAGTCTTATTTTCATCATATTCCCTCAGGATCGCAGGTTCACCAACCAAACATGATGAATAAAAAATAAATGAATAAATTATGAGTCAATAGTAAAACGAGGTGGTTTTGTCTAACTAAACCAAACCTGGGATTCTGGAAGGTACCACTCAGCTGCTGGGTAGCTTAAATTTAAATTAGGCCTATGTAGGATTCCAAACAATAATAATCTCCCAACGCTTTTATTCAACAAGGTTTTTGCCATATAAATTAGAACATATTTTAACACCACATTTGTTAACTGCCCAATCCTACTGTTACATAAAGGTTTTAAAGCAGCTCCTTTGTAAGGCTGTTGCTTTTGTAGAAAATGAATTTAACACAGCTTTAAACAAAAACAGGATTTTTGCAGATGCTAGCCTCATCAAAATGCAACGGTTCACTGAACACTTGTATGTTATTTATTAATTTACTGTGGTTATTTATTTTCTGCGTTTCCAAACATTGACACGTCAACTAAATTCATTGTGCAGCAGGCTTACTTGTCAGTAAAATGTTCACTTCAGAACAAAGTGGGTCTGAACTGGTTTTTAATTTCTTGGAAACAAGGAAAGTACTGCAAGTATCCTTTCTGCATCTCTGAGTCTGAACAGTGTAGCTTCTGTGCACCCAAACATATACCCGTTGTTGTGCATCGTGGGATACAAGTGTTATGTTACTGAGCGACAGGCCATTATTAATAGGAATATGAAATTATCTTTTGAGGCAGACAAAGAAGTATCCCTGGCACGCCCAGGCCTCCAGCCTTGAGCTTGACCTGTGTGATCTAGACGTTGTTTAGATGTCATTTCAACTTAAAAAAAATGTTTATTGGGATACAATGTTGGAAATATTGTGATGGCAGCTTAATCAGTTACTATCTTATCTGCAGCAGGTAACTCTTCTGGTCTTTGGTGAAAACCTTATTAGTTGGCCCCGGAGGCTGCAGCTAATGGCCTGGCGCACGGTGGTTAAGAGCAGGGTGGACTTCCACAATCCTAAAACAACTCTAATCTCAAAAAGATCCTCGGGGTGTATGTGAATGCAGTGATCAGTTTTTTTTAATGAAATAACATTGGTCATCAACACCCAAAACAGAGGTGGGAGATTGGGCGCCAGAAAGGATCTGTGTGAAACGAATACTGAGAATGGAACATGTGAAGCATTTGAGCTCATGTGGAAACATATCTCTAACGAGATATACATTTTAAAGAAAGATGTTAAGTTTTATGATTAAATTAGATTTTATGTACATTTTCTGTGTTCCTTTAGATTTTAAATACCAATAAAGTTCTGTGTTCTTGTCTCCAGGTTTGGCAGAAGATTAGCAGTCCTGCTTACAGCTTCCCTCAACCTGTTGTTTGCAATGACGACGGCTCTCTCGCCCAACATCTATGTTTATATCGTTTTAAAATTTCTCTGCGGGACTTCAAGTGGTGTCATTGTTATGAACGCATCCATACTGAGTAGGTCAATGTTTTATTGCTTGTTCTTTTACTTTGTGAACCTTAATTACTTAGCTCTGATGTATTTAGCTCTAAACGTGTTACAAAGGTAGAGTTTAAACATTGCAAAAGATTTAGACTCTTCACCAGTGTCACACACTAATGACCATAATTGTTCTCCTGATCTGGTTTTCAGTGGTGGAATGGACTGATCCTTCAAAGTCTGCTCTTTGCACAATGTCCATCATCAGTTTCTTTTCTGTCGGACAGATGCTTCTGTCTGGTATTGCCTATTTGTTGAATAACTGGAGGATATTGCAAATTGTGCTCTTCAGCCCTCTTGTCATATTGCTGGTGATGTTGTTCTGGTCAGTGGTTGAAAAAAATACTTTAAAACTAAAACCTTGCCTGAGTAGTCCTGAGCTGAAGTGGAAGTTTTGTTTCAACAGGTTCCTCCCAGAATCATCTCGATGGCTGATGACCCAGGGCAGGAAGGAGGAGGCTCTGAAGGAGCTCCAGAGGGCAGCTAAAGTTAACAAAAGGAGTGCACCAGGAGATCTGCTTGATAAGGTCCTCTTCCACAAATAAACTTCAGAAAATTCAAAGGCGTTGCTCGACTGGGCGGTTAAAGTTGACAGTTTAAGTGCAAGTTTGCTTTTTAAATTGTCTCGTCCTGAGTGATCAGATGAAAACTCAGAAAAGAAAACGACTAAAAAAAGTTTAATGTAAAGAAAATTAATTAAGTTTATTAGCTCTATACCAGCGCCAAGACAAAAAGAAACCTTTTTAAAAAATCATCCTGAATGATCAGATGAAACAACAGCAGGTCTACATGTCCTTCTGTGAAAACACATAACACAGCCGACTAAGTTGTATTTCGTCAGATGAGTTGTATATCCATCTATTTATCCATCCTTAAATCCTCCATCCATCCATTGTCTTCTGCTTATCAGGATCAGGGATGAGTAAAGGGGGCTGAATTGAATGCATGCTATAGGTTTTTTAA